>NC_045974.1:46325723-46387497 GCF_010909765.2 Amblyraja radiata | reverse complement strand
ACAGGCCCAGCCACCCGTTGCCCCGCAGGCTGCGGGGCGGTCTCAGCCCGGAAATGACAACGGCAACGGCCAGGTCGCCCGATGCCCCGCAGACAGAGAGACCAAAGATCCCATAGCAGCACAAGTTCGGTCACTCCTGCCACATGCAATGGGGACGTGTAGTAGCTATGGAGCGGATCCGGAACCTACCCGACCCGACCGCTATAAGATCTTTGAAAGAGACCGCGCAATCCGAGGAGAGGAGGAGGGAGGGAGAGGGAGGAGGAGGAGGAGGAGGGAGGAGGAGGGGGAGGGAGGAGGTGGAAGAGGAGGGAGAGGGAGGAGGAGGGGGAGGGAGGAGGTGGAGGGAGGAGGAGGAGGGAGGAGGAGGAGGAGGAGGGAGGAGGAGGAGGAGGAGGGAGGAGGTGGAGGTGGAGGGAGAGGGAGGAGGAGGAGGAGGGAGAGGGAGGAGGAGGAGGAGGAGGGAGGAGGAGGAGGGAGAGGGAGGAGGAGGTGGAGGAGGGAGAGGGAGGAGGAGGAGCGAGAGGGAGGAGGAGGGGGAGGAAGGAGGTGGAGGAGGAGGAGGGAGAGGGAGGAGGGGGAGGGAGGAGGAGGCAAGGGCTAACACAATTGGGAGAATTCAATTTTGCTAGCCCTTGCTCTCTCCTCCCCTTCCTTGACCCTCGACCTGTCTCCTCCCATCCCCCCGCCCTCGGGCTCCTCCTCCTCCCTTTTTACTTCCTTCTCCCCCCCACCCCCCATCAGTCTGAAGAAGGGTTTCGGCCCCAAACGTCACCTATTTCCTTGGCTCCATAGATGCTGCTGCACCCGCTGAGTTTCTCTGTGTACCTGGGAGAATTCAATGTTCATGCCACCAGGATGCAGACTCCACAAGCGGAATATGGACGGTGAGAGAGAGAGAAAGGGAAGGGGAGAAAGAGAGAGAGCGATAGGGGGGAGAGGAAGAGGGGGGGGAGGCAGAGAGTGAGAGAGAGAGAGAGAGGGAGTGAGGGGAGAGAGAGAAAGAGAGAGAGCAAGAGAGAGGGAGTGGGAAGAGAGTGAGTGTGAGGAGAGAGGGGAGAGATAGAAACAGAGAGATAGGGGTGAGAGAGAGTGAGGGAGGGAGAAAGAGAGAACAATAGGGGGGAGAGAAAGAGGGAGAGAGTGAGGAGAGAGAGGGAGGGAGAGGGAGACAGACACGGAGAGAAAGGTAGAGAGAGAGAGTGTGGAGGGGGGGGAGAGAGAGAGAGAGGGAGGGAGAGAGATCTGAGTGGTGGGAGGCTGAGAGGGGCAGGAATTAGGGGAGAGGGTCAGAAAGAGGAGACAGTCCGAGGGAGGGGGCGAGAGTGTGGGGGTTGGATAAGGGGTGAAGTGAGTAGCGGGGGGGGGGGGGAAGCAGGGAGCAAAGGGAGGGGGGAGGGATTCATGGGGGATTGGGTTTGGTGCTGAGGGGGATGAATGGGGGAGCAGGGAACTGGGGGTCAAGTGAGTCAAGGAAGGGAGTAGGGAGCCTGGTGGGGGTTCACACTGTTTGGGGGTGGGGTGGGGGAGGGAGTAAAGGGGGGTAAATGCAGGAGGCGGCAGTGGTAAGGGGCAGGGAGCCACAAGGAGGAGGTCACATTGTTTGGGGGTGGGGAGGGTGCAGTTTAGGAAGTCAAACCAGGGCAGAATCTTCACTGAATGGCGGGCGCTGGGGCATTAGACAATAGGTGCAGGAGTAGGCCATTCGTCCCTTCAAGCCAGCACTGCCATTCAATGTAATCATGGTTGATCATCCCCAATCAGTACCCCGTTCCTGCTTTCTCCCCATATCCTTTGACTCCTTGATCTTTAAGAGCCCTATCTAGCTCTCTCTTGAAAGTATTCAGAGAACTGGCCTCCACCGCCCTCTGAGGCAGAGAATTCCACAGACTCGCCACTCTGTGAGAAAAAGTGTTTCCTCATCTCCGTTCTAAATGGCTTACCCCTTATTCTTAAACTGTGGCCCCTGGTTCTGGACTCCCCCAACATACGGAGCATGTTTCCTGCCTCTAGCGTGTCCAAACCCTTAACAA
Source organism: Amblyraja radiata (assembly GCF_010909765.2). Taxonomy (NCBI): domain Eukaryota; kingdom Metazoa; phylum Chordata; class Chondrichthyes; order Rajiformes; family Rajidae; genus Amblyraja; species Amblyraja radiata. Next base: position 46,385,464 of record NC_045974.1, on the reverse strand, counting down.
TCTTATATGTTTAAATAGGATATCCTCTCATCCTTCTAAACTCCAGAGTGTACAAGCCCAGCCGCTCCATTCTCTCAGCATATGACAGTCCCACCATCCCGGGAATTAACCTTGTAAACCTAGGCTGCTCTCCCTCAATAGCAAGAATGTCCTTCCTCAAATTAGGGGACCAAAACTGCACACAATACTCCAGGTGTGGTCTCACTAGGACTCTGAACTCTGAGCCTTGCGGAATGTGTGGAGCCGAGGGATCTAGGAGTGCGGGTACAAGTGGGGCTGAAGAGCCTCTTTCCAACGCTGTATCACTCTATCACTCTATGATAAAATGCTGGAGTAACTCAGCGGGTCAGGCAGCATCTGTGGAGAGAAGGAATGGGTGGCATTTTGGGTCAGACAACCATCTTTGGTTTAGTTTAGTTTAGAGTTGCAGCGCAGAAACAACAGGTCTTTCGGCCCACGGAGTCTGTGCCGACCAGCGATCACCCCATACACTAGCACTATCCTACGCACATTAAGGACAATTCAGCAAGTTTGCGGAGGCCGATTAATCTACAACCCTGAACGTCTTTGAAGTGTTGGAAGAAACCGGAGCACCTGGAGTAATAATCCACGCAGGTCAAGGCGAGAACATACAATCTCCACACAGGCAGCACCAGTAGTCAGGATCGACCCCGGGTCTCTGGCGGTGAGGCAGCAACTGTACCGCTGCGCCACTGTGCCGCTCAGAATTATATAACGGTTTCCTCCGCCATTAACGCACTCAATATGTGCTAGTAATGTCCTGTTTGCCAGCTTGTTGACCCTCTGTGTTCCCCTCCTGCAGGGTTTAGGAGCCGTTGCTGTGGACAGAGAGACGGGGACGTGAGCGGCCATTGTGGATGGGTTGATTGCAATCCTGCCTTGTCCTTCCATTAACTGGTTAGCACACAACAAAAAAGCTTTACACTGTACCTCGGTACACGTGACAATAATAAACTGAACTATAATCTCAGCGGGTCAGTCAGCATCTGGAGGATGTGGATAGGTGTTGTCTTGGACATTTGCAGCCTGGGGGAGAAAGATTCTGATAGTCTGCCCTATCTGGACCACTCATAATTTTATATACATCTGCCAAGTCTCCTCTCATCTTCTGACGTGGCACAGAAAACAATCCAAGTCTATCTGACCCTCTCCCTGTAGCTGAAGCCCTCTAATCCAGGCAGTATTCTGGGAAAACATTTTGCTTTCATTAAGTTAGAACAGTCTAGTCGTAAAACATTTTGTGCTTGAAACGTCAGGCTGGGACACTTGCACCTCACTTAGTTACTCCAGCACTTTGCATCTTTTTTTTAAAGTACGCAGGCATCAACAGTTCCTCATGGCTATGTTTTCATTTTTTTAGTACGCGCCGACCAGCGATAACCCGTACACTAGGTCGACCCTACTCACTGGGGGCAATTTTCAGAATTAATCTACACACCTGCACGTCTTTGGAATGTGGGAGGAAATCGGAGCACCCAGGGAAAACACACACAGTCACAGAGAGAACGTACAAACTCTAGTCCCACCTGCCTGCATTTGGCCCATATCCCTCTCAACCTTTCCTATTTCCAGACCTGTCAAAATGTCTTTTAAATCAAAGATAAGACACAAAATGCTGGAGTAACTCAGCGGGACGGGCAGCATCTCTGGAGAGAAGGAATGGGTGATGTTTCATGTTGAGACCCTTCTTCAGAGTGATGACGAGAGTGGGCACAGAGATAAAATGTAGTCAGAGACAGTGAGACTAATGAGAGAACTGGGAAGGGGGAGGGATGGAGAGAGAGAGGGAAAGCAAGGGGTACTTGAAGTTGGATAAGTCAATGTTCATACCACTGGGGTATAAGCTGCCCAGGCAAAATTTGAGGTGCTGTTCATAAGTTCATAAAAACATAGAAAATAGGTGCAGGAGTAGGTCATTCGGCCCATCGAGCCTGCACTGACATTCAATATGATCGTGGCTAATCATCCAACTCAGTATCCTGTACCTTCCTTCTCTCCATACCCCCTGATACCTTTAGCCACAAGGGCCACATCTAACTCCTTCTTAAATATAGCCAATGAACTGGCCTCAACTACCTTCTGTGGCAGAGAATTCCACACAATCACCACCCACTGACTAGCAGCAATTGTGAAACAGACAACTGGATACCTCCAACCACCCTCATGTCAGGCCTCAGGAATCATACATGTTTACATGTATCCAACATTGCTAATTATGACCAATGCAGTGAGCTGCAGCCAATGCTCACGCTAAACCCACTAAATTATTTAATCTTCTTCAAACAGATCTGGCAACAACTTCAAGGAAGCTAATTTCAATTTGATCGTCCAAACCTTACCTCCAATTTGCGCTGGGCCTCACTCTGACAATGGAGGAGGCCAAGGACAGAAAGGTCAGTGTGGGAATGGGAGGAGAATTAAGTGTTGAGCAAGCCGGAGATCAGGTAGGTTCCCCCGTAAAGTCTCGGAGGATAATCCAGGAAGGCTCTGGAACCAAAAGGCTCTACTCACTATGGAGGGCAATGTCAAAGATCAATGATAGACACAAAAGGCTGGAGGAACTCAGCGGGACAGACAGCATCTCGGGAGAAAAGGGGCAGGTGACGTTTCGGGTCTGAAAGTAAATCTTTCCCATCTCACCTTCAACCTTTGTCCTCTGGCTCTTGGTTCCCCAACCCTGCGTAACATACTGCATTCACTTTATCTATTCCCCTCACGGTCTTGTACACCTCTCTAAGGTCACCCCTCACCCTCCTGCACACCAAACCTGCTCAACCTCTCCTATTGCTCAGGCCCTCTAGTCCTGGCAACATCCATCGTAAATAGATACAAAAAGCTGGAGTAACTCAGCGTCTCTGGAGAGAAGGAATGGATGACGTTTCGGGTGACCCCTCTTCAGACTACCAAAGTAAATCTCGATACAAAAGCACATAAATCAAAAGCACATAAATCGACAAGGCCGTAAAGTTTAATTGGCCATTTGGAAGGTGAAGTGGCAGGATATAATTAATGCTGCTACACAAAAGCCTTGCAGCGTGCAGCGGAGTAGGAATAATTGATTGCTTCATCGGTTGCCTGAGCTCTGCATTATTTCCCCTCTGTGTGATGTACGGAAATAGCATAAAATAGTAAGGCAGTGGTTTCACATGGATAGTTCGATAGTAGCGGTGAATTTATAACTCGAAGAACCTGCTCAAAGAGAGATACAGTGTGGAAACAGGCTTCTCAACTCAACTTGCCCACACAGACCAACATGCCCCTGCTACACAAGTCTCACTTGTATTTGGTACATATCCCTCTAAACTTGCCCTATCCATCCAAATGTGTTTTAAATATTGTTATAGTCCACTACCTCCTCTGGCAGCTCTCTCCACACACCTTCTATCCTCTGTGTAAAAAAGTGGCCCCTCAGGTTCCTATTAAATCTTTCCCCCCACACCTTAAGCCTATGTCCTCTGGTTCTCGATTTCCTCAACTCTGGGTAAAAGACTCTGTGCATTTACCCAATCTATTCCTTTCATGATCTTATACACTTCTATAAGATCAGCCTCCTGCACTCCATGGAATAAAGTCCTAGCCTGCCCAACCTCCCCCTATAGCTCAGGCCCTCGAGTCCTGGCAACATCTCGTAAATCTTCTCTGCTCCCTCTCCTCCAGATTGACAACATCTTTCCTCTAACAGGGTTCATATGTGAAGCATAATGGACGGGTACATGGATAGGAACAGTTTAGGAAGGTTATGGGCCAAACACAGGCAGGTGGGACTAGTGTAGATGGGAAATGTTGGTCCCTTTGAGTAAGTTGAGCTGAATGACCTGCTTGCATGTTGTGTGACTCTAGGCAGGAGAGATAGTTATCCAGTGTCTACTGAATCCATGAGTGGCTATTCATCCCAACCTCGGGAAAAGTACCTTAAACACTAACAGCAAGCAGTGCACATACGCAAACACACACAATGTACAGGTCCACCACCGATTCTGCGGCAACTCGTGGTCCAGACAAAATTACGAGTGCGCTCTTGAAATGCCCCCGGAACTCCCCCCGAAAATGTGGTACCCAGGCCGGGTGAGGCGGCTTATCTTAACCTCACCGGGACTTCTGTGCCGATTGGTGGGATGAATTTGCCCCCTGCGGCCAGAGCCGGCAGATCCGTTCCAATTGCCCACTTCCACGGCCAACTTTGTGAGCCGATATCTCAGTCCACCGGCGTCCTAGATGGACCGTTCAAGTACCATTGAACTCCCCTCGGAGATCATGACCTCTTTTTGTCCGGCAAAAAGGATAATCCAGAAATGCTCTGGAATCAAGGGTGTCGTAAAATCGGTGGTGGACCTGTACATGGCAGCATCTTTGACTGGTTTCATCACGGCCAGGTTTGGCAACTGGAAACCCCAGGTAAGAAGGAGATTATAAAAGGTGGTGGATACTGCCCGGTCCATCAGGGGTACTGACCTCCCCAGCATTATACGGTCCTGAGAAAACAAGGCCTGTATAACAAAAGGCTCTATTCACCATGGAGGGCAATGTCAAAGATCAATGAAAAACCGAAGATAGACACAAAAGGCTGGAGGAACTGAGTGGGACTGACAGCATCCCTGGAGAAAAGGGGCAGGTGACGTTTCGTGTTTGATTACACTGTCCTGATTAATTTTATTGATTGTATGCCTTGTTGTCAACTTCTCCCCTGCCAACAATGAACCATCCTAGTCTGCAGAAGGGTCCCGACCCGAAATGTCACCTATACCTTCTCACCAGAGATGCTGCCTGTCCCGCTGAGTTACTCCAGCATTTTGTATCTACCTTCGAATGAACCAATCTACTATTCCTTGATCATCATCTGCTTTCAAATGTCTTCCATAACTCTCGTTTCCCTCGCCCCTGACTCTCAGTCTGAAGAAGGGTCTCGACCCTAAACGTCACCCATTCCTTTACTCCACAGATGCTGCCTGACCCACTGAGATATTCCAGGTTTTGTGTCTATCTTTGGTTCAAACCAGCGTCTGCAGTTCTGCTCCTTCCCACACATCAATGAGGGACCTTGTTCTCTAGGTTAACCAGATGCAATGTTATTTTATTCTACTCACAGCCTGAGACGCTTCACCATACTTCGACCGCAGGCTGCGGGCGCTTGGATCGCCCTGACGCGGGAGCTTGAAATGCCCCGACGCGGGAGCTTGAATCGCCCCGACGCGGGGGCTTGGATCGCCCCGACGCGGGGGCTTGGATCGCCCCGACGCGGGGGCTTGGATCGCCCCGACGCGGGGGCTTCGACCCCCGGCTGCGGGAGCTCTGATTGCCCCGACACATGGTTCAACTGCCCCAACTGCAGGAGAAAAATGAGGGAAGAAGGTTAGACTTTATTGCCTTCCATCACAGTGAGGAATCCGCTGTGGTGGATGTTTATGTTAACTTTTATGTAGTTGTGTGTCATGTTACTTTTTTGTATGGCGAATATTCAAATATCACTGTGCCTTTTATATTCTTGTCTGGCTTACTTTCGTACCTCATCTTTTGTCCCCGTATTGTCTTTTTCGTTAACTTCTGTTGCTCCTTAAACATTACCCAATCCTCTTGCTTCCCGTTCATCTTTGTTATGTTGTACTTCTTCTCTTGTACATTTAAATTGTCACTGACGTCCCTTGTCAGCCACGGTCGCCCCTTACTCCCCTTGGAATCTTTCTTTCGTATTTGGAATGAACTGATCCTGCACCTTCTGGACCTTAAGGATAAGGGGGAAATCGTTTAAAACCGAGATGAGAAGAAATGTTTTCACACAGAGTGGTGAATCTCTGGAACTCTCTGCCACAGAGGGTAGTCGAGGCCAGTTCATTGGCTATATTTAAGAGGGAGTTAGATGTGGCCCTTGTGGCTAAGGGGATCAGAGGGTATGGAGAGAAGGCAGGTACGGGATACTGAGTTGGATGATCAGCCATGATCATATTGAATGGCGGTGCAGGCTCGAAGGGCCGAATGGCCTACTCCTGCACCTAATTTCTATGTTTCTATGTTTCTATGTTTCTGTATTATTCTCAGAAATACCTACCATTGTTGTTCCACTGTCATCCCTGCTAGTGTATCTTTCCAGTCAACTTTGGCCAGCTCCTCCCTCATGACTTCATAGTCGCCTTTATTCAACTGTAACACTGACATCTCCGATCCACCCTTCTCCCTCCAATTGTAGATTATACTTGACCATGTTATGGTCACTACCTCCTAATGGCTCCTTGACCTCAAGTTCTTTTATCAAATCCAGTTCATTACATAACACTAAATCCAGAATTGCCTTCTCCCTGGTTGGCTCCAGTACAAGCTGCTCTAAGGATCCATCACGGAGGCACTCCACAAACTCCCTTTCTTGGGGTCCAGTACTAACCTGATTTTCCCAGTATACCTACATGATGAAATCTCCCAGAACTACTGTAGAATTACCTGTACTACATGCCAATTTTAATTCCTGAATCTACTTGCACCCTATGTCCAGGCTACTGTTTGGGGGCCTTTAGATAAGTCCCATTAGGGTCTGTTTACCCTGACAATTCCTTAGTTCTATCCATACTGACTCCACATCTCCTGTTTCAATGTCACCCCCTTGCAAGGGACTGAATTTCATTCCTCACCAACAGAGCTACCCCAGCCCCTCTGCCCACCTGTCTGTCTATTCGATAGGAGGTATACCCTTGAATATTCAGTTCCCATCACCAGCCCTCTTGCAGCCATGTATCTGTAATTCCCACAACAAGCCGTGCGTGTGAGTTTAGTTTTAGTTTTGGAGATGCAGAGTGTAAACAGGCCCTTCAGCGCACCGAGTCTGCGAAGGATATTTAAAATAAAAGGGATGTTTAAAGTTCACAAATTGAACCTTTAAAAAAAAAAATCGAATTTGAAGGAAAAGTGAAGAATTATAATGAAAATGTTCCCAAGAGCTGGCATCATTCCGGGGGAGCACATGGTAATTTTGATAACCAATTCGACAGAGATTTTTGGGTCTCCAATTCATGGTTCAAAGATGCAAAATGTTGGGTCTTCAAGTGAAGCTTTGACTAAGTCAAACACCATTTTAAAAGAATTTTAAATTAAAAGGAGTCTGCAGATGCTGTAAACGAGTTAATGTGGAAGAATAAGCAATGGTTAAACAAGCCAATTTATTTCATTTTAAGTGAAAATGCAATTTGTCCAATTTAAACTAGTTTGCCTGACCCATGGTTATTTGCCCAGCCTCAAAGATTCACGTTTTCTCACCCCAACAACAAAAAAAGCATAATGAGTCCAAAACGGAATAGATTATTCTACAGAGGCATCATTTAAGACTCAGCTGAATCCAACATTCCTAAAGCACTACCATAATTAACTTGTTAAAGAAAGAACTGAAGATGCTGGAAAAATCGAAGGTTGACAAAAATGTTTGAGAAACTCTGCGGATGAGGCAGCATGCATCTAGACGCTGCCTCACCTGCTGAGTTTCTCCAGCATTTTTGTCTACCATAATTAATTCACTCCCTTCACCCAGGAGGTGGGTATATGGAACAAGCTGTCAGAGGAGGTAGTGGAGGCTGGTACAATGGCATTTAGAAGATATTTGGACAGGACTATTTGGACTAATTGTCTGTTTCTCTAATATACACTGAATGTTTTTTGCTGTTTAGTAAGGGTTTTACAGTGCAATATGTTTACACTACTGTTGTGCTGCTACGTAACCCGCTCCATGACACACTGAGGAGCACCTTCAGCAACAGACTGGTTCCACCAAGATCCAGCACAGAACGCCACAGGAGATCCTGCTTCCCCGTGGCTATCAAACTGTACAACTCCACCCTGTTCTGTCGTGGGGTAGACTGACTAACCCCCTCCCCCTCCCCAATCTTTGCACATCCCCAATCCTTTCCACTCATCACTTTAATTTCATGTTTCATGTTTAGTTTAGTTTAGTTTAGTTTAGAGATACAGCGCAGAAACAGGCCCATTGGCCCACCGGGTCGATGATCCCGTACACTAGCACTACACACACTAGGGACACTTACAACGTTACCGAAGCCAATTAACCTACAAACCTGTACGTCTTTGAAGTGTGGGAGAAAACCGAAGATCTCAGAGAAAACCCACGCAGGTCACGGGGAGAACGTACAAACTCCGTATAGACAGCACCCGTAATCGGGATCGAACCTGGATCTCCGGCATGCATTCGCTGTAAGGCAGCAACACTACCGCTGCGCCACCATAACTGCCTTTATCTTGTGTTTTATAACTGTTGGCAGATCAATTTCCCTCCTTGGATAGATAACGTTCTATCGTATCGGAAGTCAGTATTTAATTGTTCATTTTGAGACATATGATTATAAAACACTCTTGACTTGACAGGTACATGGTTATGGAGACATAGTTATGGAAAGATATGGAGCAAATGCAGGCAGGAGGAACTAGTGTAGATGGGGCATCTTGGTCAATGTGGGCAAGACAAAATGTGCAGGAACAGCAGATGCAGGTTTACACTGAAGACAGACACAAAATGCTGGAGAAACTCAGCGGGACAGGCAGATTACAACTCAGCGATATGAATATTGATTTCTACAACTTCAAGTAACCCTTGCCTTCCCTCTCTCTCCATCCCTCCCCCCACCCTAGTTCTCCCACTAGCTTCATTGTCCTGTGAAACGTCATCTATCCATGTTCGCCGGAGATGCTGCCTGACCCGCTGAGTTACTCCAGCACTCTGTGAAACGTCACCTATCCACGTTCTCCAGAAATGCTGCCTGACCCATTGAGTTACTCCAAGTACTCTGTGAAACGTCACCTATCCGTGTTTTCCACAGATGCTGCCTGACCCGCTGAGTTACTCCAGCACTCTGTGAAATGTCATCTATCCATATTATAACCATAAAACCATATAACAATTACAGCCGGAAACAGGCCATCTCGGCACTTCAAATCCATGCCGAACACTTATTTTCCCCTAGTCCCATCTACCTGCACTCAGACCATAACCCTCCATTCCTTTCCCATCCATATACCTATCCAATTTATTTTTAAATGATAAAATCGAACCTGCCTCCACCACTTCCACTGGAAGCTCATTCCACACAGCTACCACTCTCTGAATAAAGAAGTTCCCCCTCATGTTACCCCTAAACTTCTGTCCCTTAATTCTCAAGTCATGTCCTCTTGTTTGAAGCTTCCCTACTCTCAATGGGAAAAGCTTATCCACGTCAACTCTGTCTATCCCTCTCATTATTTTAAAGACCTCTATCAAGTCCCCCCTTAACCTTCTGTGCTCCAAAGAATAAAGACCTAACTTGTTCAACCTTTCTCTGTAACTTAGTTGCTGAAACCCAGGCAACATTCTAGTAAATCTCCTCTGTACTCTCTATTTTGTTGACATCCTTCCTATAATTGGGCGACCAAAATTGTACACCATACTCCAGAATTGGCCTCACCAATGACTTGTACAATTTTAACATTACTTCCCAACTTCTATACTCAATGCTCTGATTTATAAAGGCCAGCACACCAAAAGCTTTCTTTACATGAGATTCCACCTTCAGGGAACTATATTCTTAGATCCCTCTGTTCAACTGCATTCCTCAATTCGCTATCATTTACCATGTACGTCCTATTTTGATTTGTCCTGCCAAGATGTAGCACCTCACACTTATCAGCATTAAACTCCATCTGCCTTCTTTCAGCCCACTCTTCCAAATGGCCTAAATCTCTCTGTAGACTTTGAAAATCTACTCCATTAACCACAACACCATTTCTCTTAGTATCATCTGCATACTTACTAATCCAATTTACCACACCATCATCCAGATCATTGATGTACATGACAAATAACAGTGGACCCAACACAGATCCCTGAGGCACCTCACTAGTCACCGGCCTCCAACCTGACAAACAGCCATCCTCCATTACTCTGTGGCATCTCCCATTCAGCCACTGTTGAATCCATCTTGCTACTCCACCATTAATACCCAACAATTGAACTTTCTTAACCAACCTTCCATGAGGAACCTTGTCAAAGGCCTTTCTGAAGTCCATATAGACAACATCCCACTGCTTTACCCTCATCAATTTCCCGAGTAACCTCGTCAAAGAATTCAAGAAGATTAGTCAAACATGACCTTCCAGGCACAAATCCATGTTGACTGTTCCTAATCAGACCCTGTTTATCCAGATGCTTATATATATTATCTCTAAGTATCCTTTCCATTAATTTGCCCACGACTGACGTCAAACTAACAGGTCTATGTTTACTCTTAGAACCCTTTTTAAACAATGGAACAACATGCGCAGTACGCCAATCCTCCGGCACTATTCCCGTTTCTAATGACATTTGAAATATTTCTGTCATATCCCCTGCTATTTCTACACTAACTTCCCTCAATGTCCTAGGGAATATCTTGTCAGGACCTGAAGACTTATTCACTTTTATATTTTTCAAAAGTGTCAGTACTTCCTCTTCTTTGAATCTCATAGTTTCCATAGCTACTCTACTAGTTTCCCTTACCTCACATAATTCAATATCCTTCTCCAGAGATGTTCTCCAGAGATGCTCCCTAACATTTGTCGTTTCTGGTCAGGACCCTTCCGGTTTGAGTGAGCCAGTGGAGTGGAGAAGCCAAGACAGTTGTTGCACCAACAGATCTCCTTTTGTAAGCCTGCTTGGCGCTCTCCTTTTTCACCGGCATTCTTGATACTCCTTTCTTGGGTTATTAATGCGCACAGTGAAGGTTTTTTTTTTATTTTTTTTTTTTTATTTTTTTTTATTAGAAGTACGGTAAATTACAATAACACACAACACATATATCTTAATACATATTTTGTACCGCTTCATTTTTTTTTTTTTTTAAAGCTTTAAGAAAAAGATAGAAGTAAGGAAAGTAAAGAAGGTGCGCAAGAGTTGTGAAGTGCAGGAGAGTGTTGGGAAAAGAAAGCCCCTTAGAAAAGAAGTTAGAGAAGGAAGTAAAGTAAGAAAGTAGACCCTAGAAAAGAAAGAAAAAGAAAGTAAAAGAAAGTAAGGACAATCGCTCTATTATAACATTAAACTCCGCAGAAAGACTACCAACCAAGTCTGTTTTTGTTGTTTTATCTCCCAATGCCAGGTCCTGATACCATTTATTTATTTATTTATTTATTTTTAAAATTACTATTGCACCTCATGCTTGTAATAGGTCCATAAACGTAGACCACGTCTTTTGGAATTGGTTTGCTTTATCTGCTAAGAGGAATCTCATCTCTTCCAGATGTAATGTTTCAAACATATTTGATATCCACATTTTTATTGTTGGTGTGGGCGCATTTTTCCAGAATTTAAGTATGAGCTTTTTTCCCATTATTAGCCCGTAATTGAGTAAATTCTTCTGATACACGTTTAATTCAGGGATACCTTCCGATATCCCAAAAATGATCCATTCTGGTTTTGGTACCAGTTTTATTTTAATTAATTTTGAAAAAATATCAAATATTCCATGCCAGAATTTTTGGATTTTTGTACAAAAAACAAAAGAGTGCGCTATGGTAGCTTCTTGACACAGACATTTATCACAGATTGGTGAAACATTAGGAAAGATTTTATTTAATTTAGTTTTTGAATAGTATAGTCTATGTAATGGTTTGAATTGGATAAGCGTATGTCGTACATTGATCGAGCATTTATGCACCTGTAGTAAATGTTTATCCCAGCTCTCTTTTGAAATTTTTATAGCTAATTCTTGTTCCCAGTCTCTTCTAATTCCATCTGTTGTGGGTATTTCTATGTTTAAAATGATATTATATAAGTACGATATTAAGTTAGCTGATTCCGCCTTTGTCTTCATTGCTTCATCCAGTAAGTCGGAAGGCATATTATGATAGTCTTTTGTGTATTTTTTCAAATAATCACAGATTTGAAGATATTTAAAATATTGGTTATTTTTCAAATTATATTTCAGTTGTAGTTGTTGAAATGATAGTAATTTTCCCACTTCATACAGATCTTCGAGCGTTTTGATTCCCATTCTTTCCCAATGTATAAATGATTTGTCTATGATTGATGGTTTAAACGATGGGTTATTGGCTATTGGTATTGAGAGAGATAGGTTTCTTAATTTTAGATTCTGTTTTATTTGTTTCCATGTTCTAATTGTGCTATGTATAATTGGGTTTTTATTATAATTTTTATTATTCAGATTTATTGGTGAGAGGATAATCGCTCCTATATTACTCGGGGAGCAATCCCCTTTTTCCATTACAATCCAGTCCGCCTGCTGGGCAGAATTGTCCAGCAGGTGAATCATATTTTTAATATTTACTGCCCAATTATAATACATAAAGTTAGGGAGCGCTAGACCCCCCCACTCTTTTCGTTTATTAAGGTGTGCTCTTTGTATTCTATGGGGTTTATAATCCCATATGAAATTTGTAATGTCTGAGTCCAATTTTTTGAAAAACTTTTTTGGGAGATATATAGGTATTGATTGAAATAGGTATAGAATTTGTGGTAAGAAAATCATTTTTATAGCGTTTATTCTGCCTATTAAGGACATCGGAAGTGTTTTCCAGAATTTAATCAAATTATTTAATTTCTTAAGTAGGGGATTATAATTGGCTTTAAACATATCCTGGTAATTTCTAGTAATTTCAATTCCCAAATATTTGAATTTTTCTGTAGCTATTTTAAAGGTGAAGGTTAGAGTGTTGATCTCTAGTGGCTACTAGCTGTTTCAATGTCTGGCAAATGGGTTTAGTGCACCCACTTCAAGTTGACAGATGGAATGGAGCCCGTTTGCCAAGTTGATAGATGGAATGAAGCCCGTCTCTCATGGTTACGGATGCAGTTCACTGTGAGGTCACCAGCCAGGCACATTATGAGGTCACCTCTGATTATGATGGTTTACAAACATGCGATCTGACGAATGGAAGGCCGGCCCAGAGGGGAATAAACCACTTCACCACATGACCACAGGTTACAGTGGTTATAACCAACTGGACTCAAGTGTTAGATACTGTCGTGGTTTTAAGACTCAAAGTTTGGATAAGATGACACAGACACGGAGAATTCTTCATGAAGACGAAAAGCCTTTATTTGCAAACAATTTTGGCTTGAAAGTTTCAGAGACAACACGGCCTGGTCGCTCTCTAATTGTTCTCTGATTCATTAAACCAGACAGCTTTTTATTACAGTTTTAGCCTTATCTTCGGATACTTTGGCATGCATGCTTCTGTAACTTTAATCGCTCACTATGTCCTTGCCCTTTAACTTTAATCTCTGAGCTCCAATGGTGTTCTAGCTAAAGCAAAATAAAAAATAAGAAGCAACTTGTTTTTGTGCCTTGATGTCTGATCACATAAAAATAGCTGACATCTGCGAGCTTTAATAAATGTTTTAAGCATATTGGTTTATATATTTACACACAAAGATAAACATGGTGCAGAAAGTAAAAGTAAGAAGTAACCTTTTTAATCTATATTACTTCTATATAGTCTTCTATAATACAAGGAACTCAGTTCAATTGAGTTTATTGTCACGTGTACAGAGAAATGCTTTTTGTCGCGTGATAAAAACAGCTAGCAGAAAGACAATGCATGATTACAATTGAGCTATTTACAATGTATAGATACATGGAATAACGTTTAGTGCAAGATAAAGCCAGCAAGGATAGTCCGAGGGTCACCAATGAGGTAGATCGTAGTTCAGAACTGCTCTCTGGTTGTGGTAGGATGATTCAGTTGCCTGATAACTGCTGGGAAGAAACTGTCCCAGAATCTGGAGGTGCGATTTTTCACACTTCTGTACCTTTCCTAATTTGAGAAAGAACATTCCTACTATTGAGGGAGTGCAGCGTAAGTTCACCGGGTTAATACCCGGGATGGCGGGACTTACGTATGATGAAAGAATGGGTCGACTGGGCTTGAATTCGCTGGAAATGAGAAGGATAAGATATAGAAACATACAAAATTCTTAAAGGAGTGAAGGCTAGATGCAGGAACAATGTTCCCGATGTTGGGGGCGTCCAGAACCAGGGGTCACAGTTTAAGAATAACAGGTTAGGCCATTTAGGACTAAGAAGAGGGAAAACTTTTTCACGCAGAAAATCTGTAGAATTCTCTGCCACAGAAGGCAGTGGAGGACAATTCACTGGATGATTTCAAGAGAGTGTTAGATGTGGCTCTTAGGGCTAACAGAATCAAGGGATATGGGGAGATAGCAGGAATGGGGTATTGATTTTGGATGATCAGCCATGATCATATTGAAAGGCGGTGCTGGCTCGAAGGTCTGAATGGCCTACTCCTGCAACTATTTTCTATGTTTCTACATCATGGAGTCCAGCACTCATTGACGTCTGGCCCTGAAGACGGGTCCTGAACCAAAACATCACCCACCCATGTTCCCCAGAGATGCTGCTCGACCCGTTGAGTTACTCCAGCACTCTGTTCCTTTATGGTTTGGCTGGTGTCTTGCTTATATGAAAGAGCTACATTGCCAATGCACACAAGCTCCAACTTTGCTGTCAACATGAAACTGTTGACATTTCAAAAAATGAAATATGTTGATGAAACCCGAGAGATGGACAAGATAATGCTTCACAGGAGAAAGTTAAATCTACATCCCCACTTGTAGAAACTAAACTAAAGGAAGATGTTTACAAAAGTTAGAGTTTGATTCTATTACTCAAGAAGTGAAGGGCAGGTGGGATAGAGTCTAAGGCAATTACACCCCTTCATTTGATCAATACAGGGGATAAGGGGTTGTCTTAATCTACTTAGATCTGTCAAGAAATAAAAGGCAAACAATATTAAATCTCAAGTGTTTTCGTTTCGAGATACAGTGTGGCAACGGGCCCTTTGGCCCACCGAGTCCACGCCGACCAGCATTCACCTGTACACCCGCTCTACCCTACACACTGGGGACTTTTTACCAAAACCAATTAACCTACAAACCTGCACGTCTTTGGAAAGTGGGAGGAAACTGGAGCACCCATAGAAAACCCACGTGGGTCACGGGGAGAACGTACAAACTCTGCACAGACAGCACCTGGGTCTCCGGCGCTGTGAGGCAGCAACTCTACCGCTGAGCCACACTACCTTGTTGGGGAAAAATACTTAAAAAGCAGCAGAATATTTGTGACATTTACCAAATGAGAGTTATCTATAGTCAAAGTGTGTGTAGTTTGTTCCTGGCACGAAAATACTTCTGCTTTATCAGTTTCACACTTAACTCTATAAACATAAAGACTCCATTGTTGGAATGCAATTCAATATTTGACAAATCTGAACACCTTAACAGGCAGATATAAAGCACACAGAGGGATTACTGGAGTACATTTTCCCTTTGTAGTCCCTGAGAAATCAGTGGCAGTGGCAGAGGGTTGTTCTGATGTTCTAAGCCATACCAATCCAGATATGATTGAATGACGGAGAGGACTTGATGTGCCAAATGGAGAAGGAACATCTCATTGGGTTTTAAGGTTTGCAGAGGGCTAACATACAACTTCCTTAGCATCAAGTGAATTGATCAGCATGGTGGCGCAGCGATAGATTAAGAGTTGCTGCCTTACAGTGTCAGAGACCCGGGTTCGATCCTGACTACGTCTGCTTGTAGTTTGTACCTTCTCCCTGTGACCCGCGTGGGTTTCCTTCGGGTGCTCTGGTTTCCTCCCACATTCTAGAGATGTGTCGGTTTGTAGGTTAATTGACGTCTGTAAATTGCCCCTAGTGTGAAGGATATAGGACTAGTGTACAGGTGATCGTTGGTTGGCGTGGACTCGGTGGGCAGAAGGGCCTGTTTTCACGCCATCTCTCTAAAACAAACTATTGCCGTTACCTCGTTGGTCTCAGTTTAACATTGCTTGTGAAAGTCAGTAAAGTGCAAGATTATTTCTATAGCCCTCAGACCAGTGAGCCCATGTGTTCATATCTTAACCAGACAGTCAGAACCTTTTTTAGTTTAGTTTAGAGATACAGCGCAGAATCAGGCCCTTCAGCCCACCGCGTCCACGTCAACCAGCGATACCCGTGCATTAAACTACCCCGCACACACTAGGGACAATTTACATTTATACCAAATTAACCTACTGTCTGGACTGACATCTTCAACCTGTCACATGCCCAAGCAGTTGTCCCCACGTGCCTTAAAACCACCTCCATCGTGCCGGTGCCAAAACACTCCATTGCGGCGAGCCTTAATGACTTCCGCCCAGTTGCACTTACTCCCATCATCACTAAGTGCTTCGAGAGGCTGGTCCTGGCACACCTCAAAGGCTGCCTACCTCCCACACTGGACCGCTATCAGTAAGCCTACCGCAAGAACAGGAGTACGAAGGATGCCATCTCCACGGCACTTCACTCCGCCCTCTCCCACCTCGACAACAGAGACACTTACATGAGAATGGTGTTCATCGACTATAGCTCAGCATTCAACACCATTATACCCTCTAAACTGATCATCAAACTCAGCGACCTGGGCATCGACCCCTCCCTCTGCAATTGGATACTGGACTTTCTAACTAACAGACCCCAGTACATGGTACTAACACCATCATCAAGTATGCAGATGATAAAACGGTGATTGGCCTCATCAGCAACAACGATGAGTCGGCCTCTAGGGAGGAGGTCCAGCTCCTAGCAGCATTGTGCGCTGACAACAACCTGTGGACTACAGAAGGTCTAGGGGTGGCACGCACACCCCCATCCATATTAACGGGGCGGAGATGGAACGTGTTTCCAGCTTCAGGTTTCTGGGGGTCAACATCTCAGATGACCTCTCTTGGACCCACAATACCTCAACACTGGTTAAGAAGGCTCACCAGCGTCTCTTCTTCCTGAGGAGACTAAAGAAGGTCCATCTGTCTCCTCAGATTCTGGTGAACTTCTACCGCTGTACCATCGAGAGCATCCTTGCCAACTGTATCACAGTGTGGTATGGCAACTGCTCTGTCTCCGACCGGAAAGCACTGCAGAGGCTGGTGAAAATTGCCCAACGCATCACCGGTTCCTCACTCCCCTGTTTAGCCTCCTTCCATCCGCAGGTTCAGGAACAGCTCCTTCCCTGCAGCTGTTACACAACTTAACTCTGCACCTTGGTGATTGCCACTCACCCCACCCCCGGACACTCCTTCCCCCAGAAAAATTGCACTACTGCTAATGTATGTACATATATATATTTTGCTGTTCCATTATTCTATGTTCGCTCTTCTGGGTGAGATGTAACTGCATTTTGTTGTCTCTGTACTGTACACTGCACAATGACAATAAAGATTGAATCTGAATCTGAAACCTGCATGTCTTTGGATTGTGGGAGGAAACTGAAGATCTCGGAAAAAAACCCACGCGGGTTAAGGGGAAAATGTACAAATCTGTACTGACAACACCCGTAGTCAGGATCGAACCCGGGTCTCTGGCACTGCAAGCAGTGTAAGCCGGGAACTCTACTGCTGCGCCACCGTACCCGCCCCTTTTTCCCAGGACACAGATGGAATACTAGAGGGCATAGCTTTAATGAGAGTGGGGCAAAGTTTAAAGATGTGCGGAGCAAGTTATAAGAGGTTAGAGTGCACCTTGAGTGTGTTGCCAGGGGTGGTGGAGGCAGATACAACAGGTTTTTGGATAGGCAGGGAATGGAGGGATAATGATAATGTGCAGGCAGATAAGAGTTGGCAGTGGTGTCACGTTTAGCACAGGCATTGTGGGCCGAAGGGCCTGTTCCTGTGTTGTGCTGTTCTATGTTTTATACCTCAGGTTATCAATCTTTATCTTTAACAAAGGGTTCGGTGGGGAAGGGAATGAGATGAGTGAAGACAAGCTGATTTAAACTTTAGGGATATAGAGCGGAAACAGGCCCTTCGGCCCACCGAGACCACACCGACCAGCGATCACTCCGTACGCTAGCACTACCCTACGCACTAGGAACAATTTACAAATTTTCCGAAGCCAATTAACCTAGAAAACCTGCAGGTCTGTGGATTGTGGGAGGAAGCCGGAGCACCCGGAGAAAACCCACGCTGTCACAGGGAGAAGGTACAGGCAGCATCCCCGGTCAGGATTGACCCCGGGTCACTGGCGCTGTAAGGCAGCAACTCCATCGCTGCGCCACCGTGCCGCACAAATAGTTGCACATCAGATTAGACACGTTAGGAAGAAGAACGTGTCCAACATTGTAGATTCAATTGCGGAGTTCGATTACTTCAGGCATATATAAATGCTAAATGCAGCTGTTATAACCATATTGTAACGGGTATAGCTTGGACCCAATAGCAGCACAGAATCAGGCAGGTATAGTTGGTAATGAACTTTATTATGATACTGTAACACAGAGTAGAAACACAGGAATGGGTATACCGTACTCACACAGAGGCTCAGGATTGAGCAAGGGTTCCAAAGAGGGGCAGGCAGGAGACGTAGTCGGGAAATCGCTGGAGAGTCTTGCATGAATGCTGAGAACAATCTGGCACTGTGTGAACGGTGAGGAGAGTCTATATACCGGGTTAATTGGTGATCAGAGGCAACTGAGTGCAACAGGTGAGGAGAGTTGGGATGATGAGAGGGGAGTGGCAGGCAGGCAGGTGAGGAGAAGGAGGGACCGGTGGAAAAGTACTGGGAGGTGAAGTGGATGAGAATGAGGAGAGGGCAGGCTGTGACAGAACCCCCCCCCCCCCTCAAGGGACGGCTCCTGACGTCCCAAAACAAAAAAAACAATAAAGAAAATAAACCCAATCCCACGCAGAGTTGGGTGGGTGGAGGGGGACCGGAGGAGGGCTAATATTCGTCCGAGACATCCATGTCCGCATCCTCCTCCATAGCATCAGAGGAAAGCTCCGTCTCGTCGTCACTGGGCGCCTCAGACGGAAGAGGGGACAGAGTCTCAGGGGCGGCGACCCCTCTAGGAGTGGCGGACTTGGACGGCTGGTCGGGATGACGCCGGTGAAACTCCCTGATGAGGGAGGCGTCCAGGATGTGTCGAGCAGGAACCCAGGACCTCTCCTCTGGACCGTAACCCTCCCAATCGACCAGGTATTGGAGACCCCTCCCGCGACGGCGGGAGCGCAGGAGGCGGTGCACCGTAAAGGCAGGGCCTCCGTCGATGAGACGAGGAGGTGGAGGAGGAGGGACTGCGGGGACCAGGGAGCTCTCCCGGACTGGCTTTACTCTGGACACGTGGAACGTAGGATGGACCCGCATGGAACGAGGCAACTTGAGCCTCACAGCCGCTGGGTTGATGACCTTCTGGATCTCAAAGGGACCGATGAACTTGGGTGCCAACTTCTTGGACTCCACCCTCAAGGGAAGGTCCCGGATCGACAGCCACACCTTCTGGCCCGCGAGGTAGGTGGGGGCCTGGGTGCGGTGACGGTTGGCAGCCGTGGCGTAACGGTCCACGGAGCGGAGAAGAGCCGCCCTGGCTTGGGTCCACGTCCTGCGGCAGCGACGAATGAAGGCCTGGACGGACGGGCAGGAAACCTCTTTCTCCAGCGCCGGGAACAGTGGAGGCTGGAACCCGTAGGCACACTGGAAAGGGGAGAGCCCAGTGGCCGAGCTTGTCAGGGTGTTGTGGGCGTACTCCACCCACAACAACTGCTGGGACCAGGAGGAGGGATGCTTGGACACCATACACCGCAGCGCCGTCTCCATCTCCTGATTCTTCCTTTCAGTCTGGCCGTTGGACTGGGGATGAAATCCGGACGTCAGGCTCACGGTGGCCCCCACAAGCATGCAGAACTCCCTCCAGAACACAGATGCAAACTGGGGTCCCCGGTCGGAGACCACATCGACGGGGAGACCATGGAGCCTGAAGACGTGGAGTAACATGAGCTCGGCAGTCTCCTTGGCTGACGGAAGCTTGGGCAGGGGCACGAAGTGAGCCATCTTGCTAAATCTATCGACCACGGTCAGGATGGTGGTGTGACCACTGGATGGGGGCAGGCCGGTAACGAAGTCCAGGGAGATGTGGGACCATGGTCGATGGGGTACAGGCAGTGGAAGCAGATGACCCGCAGGAGCTTGGTGTGAGACCTTGTGCTGGTTGCAAACGGGACAGGCGTTGACAAACTCCCGAGTGTCCTCCTCCAGCGATGCCCACCAGAACCTCCGTAGCACCATCCCCTTGGTCCGCTGAATGCCGGGATGACAGGCGAGTCGAGAGCTGTGGGCCCACTGAAGGACGTCGGACCGCAGGGCAGAAACCACAAACAGGCGATCAGGAGGGCATGCGCTGGGTCCCGGCTGGTTCTCCAAGGCCGCCTTGACCTTCTCCTCCACTTCCCAGGTGAGGGAGGCAACCCTGTGCGAGGACGGGAGGATGGTCTTGGGGCCAGAGGCAGGCTCCTCCTTCGCCAAGAACTGTCGAGAGAGGGCATTGGGCTTCACGTTGCGGGACCCAGGTCGGTAGGAGAGGGAGAAGTTGAAGCGGGTGAGGAAGAGAGACCAGCGGGCCTGACGAGAGTTGAGCCTCTTGGCTGACTGGAGGTATTCAAGGTTCTTGTGGTCAGTCCAAACCAAGAAAGGCTGCTCGGTTCCCTCCAGCCAGTGACGCCATTCCTCCAACGCCAACTTAACTGCCAACAGTTCTCGGTTGCCAATGTCATAATTCCTCTCAGCAGGGGTCAGGCGTCGGGAGAAGAAGGCGCATGGATGGAGCTTCTGGTCCCCGGCAGCCTGCTGGGACAGAACAGCTCCCACCCCCACGTCAGAGGCGTCCACCTCCACCACGAACTGTCTCTCTGAGTCCGGAACTTGGAGGATGGGGGCCGATGTAAACCGTGTCTTGAGTGTCTGAAAAGCTTCCTCGGCCGCGGCAGACCACTGGAACGGAACCTTGGAGGAGGTGAGTGCCGTGGGGGGTGCGGCCACAGTACTGTAGCCACGGATGAACCGTCGGTAAAAATTGGCGAACCCCAGGAACTTTTGGAGCTGCTTGCGGGAGTCAGAAACAGGCCAGGTGGTGACAGCAGAGACCTTGGCGGGGTCCATCTTGATGTTCCCTTGGCCAACGATGTATCCTAGGAAGGAGACCGACGGGGAGTGAAACTCGCACTTCTCAGCTTTAACGAAGAGCGAGTTCTCCAGGAGCCGATGTAGAACTGCCTGGACGTGGTGTACGTGTTCCTCCTTGGTCCGTGAAAAGATGAGGATGTCATCAAGATAGACGAACACGTACTTGTTCAACATGTCTCTGAGAACGTCATTGACCAAAGCCTGGAAGACGGCCGGGGCGTTGGTGAGGCCAAAGGGCATCACCAGGTATTCATAATGTCCCGTGGGAGTGTTGAAGCGGTCTTCCACTCATCTCCCTCTTTGATGCGGACCAAGTGATAGGCGTTGCGTAGATCCAACTTCGAAAAGATGGTGGCCCCCTCCAGGAGCTCGAAAGCAGAGGAGATGAGTGGGAGAGGGTAGCGATTCTCCACCGTGATGCCGTTGAGCCCCCGGTAATCTATGCAGGGACGCAGAGATTTGTCCTTCTTCTCCACGAAGAAGAACCCAGCCACAGCAGGAGACGAGGAGGGACGGATGAGACCAGCAGCCAAGGAGTAGTTTATGTATTTCTCCATGGCGCCTATCTCAGGGGCAGACAGTGAGTAAAGGCGACCCCTAGGAGGAGCGGGACCAGGCAGGAGGTCTATGGCGCAGTCATAGGGCCGATGAGGAGGAAGGGAGGTGGCCCTAGACTTGCTAAAAACCTCCCCAAAGTCATGGTACTCGGCTGGGACCCCCGTCAGATCTGGAGCAGAACTGGAGCAGGTGGCCGGTTGAGGAGCTGAGGCTTGCTTCAGGCACACTTGGTGGCAGGAAGGGCTCCAACCCAAGATGACCCCCGTCCTCCAGTCGATGTTGGGGTTGTGTCGCCGAAGCCAGGGGTAACCCAGGATGAGGGGAAGACGGGGAGACTGCAGGATGTGGAACTGGATGGTCTCATGGTGAATACCAGACAGGAGCATGCGCACTGGGACCATCTGGTGAGAAACAGTCCCCAGGAGATGGCCGTCGAGGGCGTTGGCGGGAACAGGTTCAGGCAGGGCAACACAACTGATGCCAAGCTGGCGGGCTAGTTCCTTGTCCATAAGATTAATGTCACAACCAGAGTCTATGAAGGTGGCGAGGGTGTGAGAACCATCAGACAACAGCAGACGGGCATGACAAAGCGGGCGTCGGGCAGAGGAAAGTTCAGAGGTTTGACTCACCAGTAATTCCTCCGCTACTGGTGAGTCTGGCCTTTTACTGGACACTTGGAGATGTAATGACCCGCCAGGCCACAGTAGAGACAGAGGTTCCCCCGACGCCGACGTTCCCGTTCCTCGGGGGTGAGACTGGTGCGACCCACCTGCATGGGTTCGGGTTGCCTCGACGGTTGCCCCGACGAGGGTAGTCCAGTCTCCGGAGGAAAACGAGCGGGTGGATAGCTGGCGGTCCGCCTGTCCCTGTCGCCTCTCCCGACGTCTCGCCAGGATGCGTCGGTCCAGACGGGTCGTTAGCTCGATAAGCCCATCCAGAGAAGAAGGAAGGTCGTGGGACACTAACTCATCCTTGATATAGTCATTCAAGCCCAGCAAGAAAGCGTCACACTGGGCCGGGGCGTTCCAATCACTCTGACGGGCCCTGGTGCGAAAGTCGATGGCGAAGTCAGCGACGCTCTGGTTCCCCTGGCTCAACCCCAGCAGACTTCCCGCAGCGTCCGGACCCATCGAAACCTCACCGAACACCTCGCGAAGCTCCGCGGCGAAGGCCTGGAAAGAGGAGCAAGCCGACGTGCGTCGCTCCCATTCAGCCATTCCCCACAGCCGAGCTCTGCCAGTCAGGTGATTAATGGTAAACGCCACTCTCGCCGCTTCCTGGGCGAAGGTGTAGGGCTCTAGGGCGAAGAGAATGGAACAGTTCGTGATGAATGGGTTGCAGCCCTCCGGGTCTCCAGCGTAGCGCTCCGGGGTTCCCACCCGGGGCTCAGGTGATGGTCCTGGCGGACCGGGAGCTGGTGCTGTCGGAGCCGGAGGCGAAGCATGGGGTGTAGCCTGGGCGAGGGTGGTCGTCAGCTGTTGGACCTGGGTGGCTAGTGCAACCAATGCTTGCTCCTGGTTTGACACAGCCTGTCGAACCTCGGAGTTGGAGGCAGTGAGCATAGCTTCGTGCTGCAGGAACATGTGCTCAATCCTCTCGAAGCGGTTTGACGGAGACGTTGTGTGCGCTGAGTCCATTGTTGGCCAGATTGTACTGTAACGGGTATAGCTTGGACCCAATAGCAGCACAGAATCAGGCAGGTATAGTTGGTAATGAACTTAATTACGACACTATTACACAGAGTAGTAACACAGGAATGGGTACACCGTACTCACACAGAGGCTCAGGATTGAGCGAGGGTTCCGAAGAGGGGCAGGCAGGAGACGTAGTCGGGGTAGCGGAAGGTCCGGTAACCATGAGATCCAACACACGATGCAAACAAACCAGCGAGGGACAGACGAAAGGAGAGTCGAAGCCAGGCAGGAAGTCGAGGAGCCGTTGCAGGGATACACCAAACAGCCCAGGAGAGAGGCAGACAGAAACCAGTAGGTACGGGACGAAGGCCGTGGTCGGGGACAGAAGGCTGAAGTGATATCCGGGAAGACGACAGGACGGAATGGTCAGGGGCAGGCAGGTTCCAATCCGGGTAGGCAGTCGGGAAATCGCTGGAGAGTCTTGCATGAATGCTGAGAACAATCTGGCACTGTGTGAACAGTGAGGAGAGTCTATATACCGGGTTAATAGGTGATCAGAGGCAACTGAGTGCAACAGGTGAGGAGAGTTGGGCTGATGAGAGGGGAGTGGCAGGCAGGCGAGGAGAAGGAGGGACCGGTGGAAAAGTACTGGGAGGTGAAGTGGATGAGAATGAGGAGAGGGAAGACTGTGAGACATATAAACATAGAAACATAGAAAGTAGGTGCGAGAGTAGACCACCAGGTCCGTCGAGCCCGCACCGCCATTCGCTCATGGCTGAACACTAAACAGACACACTTACCCACAAACAGTAGACACAAGACACAGAACACAAGACACTACCCTCCCCTTTATACCGCTATCACCCCTCTCCACCCCAAGAACCTCGTGATCTCCTGGGGGAGGCAAAAAATCGGATAAAAACCCAGGTCCAATTCGGGGAAAAAATCCGGGAAATTCCTCTCCGACCCCAATCCAGGCGATCGACACTTGTCCAGGAGATCACTCAGGTCTTACTATACTAACCATACCTAGGTCCATATCCCTGCCCTCTCCCCGTAGCCCCTTATCCCCTTGGCAGCTAAAAAACCATCTATTTTAGTCTTAAATATATTTAAAGTTTCTGCTTCCACTGCTCCCTGGGGCAGTGAATTCCATAAATTAACCACCCTCTGGGTGAAGAAGTTCTTCCTCATCTCAGTTTTAAAAGAGCCCCCCCTTATTCTGCAACTATGTCCCCTAGTTCTAGTTTCCCCGATCATTGGGAACATCCTCGGTGCATCCACTCGATCAAGGCCCCTCACGATCTTATATGTTTCAATGAGATCGCCTCTCATTCTTCTAAACTCCAAAGAGTAGAGTTCCAGCCTACTTAACCTTTCCTCATATGTCAATCCCCTCATTGCAGGAATTAATCTTGTAAACCTTCGCTGCACTGCCTCCAGGGCTAGTACATCCTTTCTTAAGTATGGACCCCAGAACTGTACACAGTATTCCAGATGTGGTCTCACTAATACTGTGTACAGCTGCAGCAAGACCTCCATGTTTTTATACTCAATCCCCCTAGCAATAAAGGCCAAAACTCCATTGGCCTTCCTGATTGCTTGCTGCACCTGCATACTAACTTTTAGTGATTCATGTACTAATACCCCTAGATCCCTTTGCGTTGCATTACAACGCAGCTCCTCCTCATTTAGAAAATAACTTGCCCTATCATTTTTTCCCCAAAGTGAATGACTTCACATTTATTAGTATTAAATTTCATCTGCCAAGTTGTTGCCCACTCACCTAGCTTATCTATATCCTTTTGCAGACTCTTCCTATCCTCCTCATCCCCTACTTTTCCTCCCATTTTTGTATCGTCCGCAAATTTTGATATATTACACTTGTTTCCCTCCTCCAAATCATTTATATAAATTGTGAACAACTGGGGTCCCAGCACCGACCCTTGTGGAACCCCGCTAGTTACCGGTTGCCATCCCGAGTATGAACCATTTATCCCCACTCTCTGCTTCCTATTTGTTAGCCAATCCTCTACCCATGCTAATATATTACCCCCAATCCCATAATTTTTTATTTTTAGCAATAGTCTCTTATGTGGCACCTTGTCAAAAGCCTTTTGGAAGTCCAAGTATACCACATCCACCGGTTCCCCTTTATCCACCCGGGTTGTTACTTCCTCAAAGAATTCGAGCAGATTCGTTAAACAGGACTTCCCCTTCACAAAACCATGCTGGTTCTGTCCGATGAAGTCATGTTTATCCAAGTGCCCCGTTAGTATTTCTTTAATAATTGTCTCTAACATTTTACCCACCACCGATGTTAGACTAACCGGTCTATAGTTACCCGCCTTCTGTTTACTTCCTTTTTTAAATATAGGTGTTACATTGGCCATTTTCCAATCCACTGGGACCGTTCCTGCCTCCAGGGAGTTTTGGAAAATTATCACCAATGCATCCACAATCCCCACCGCTATCTCCCTCAAGACCCTTGGATGTAATCCATCAGGCCCAGGGGATTTATCCTCCTTCAGTCTCATTAATTTCCCTAATACCACCTCCTTGGTGATCTTAATAGTATTTAGCTCCTCCATTCCTACCGCCCCCTGTTTATCCAGTGTTGGAATATTTATTGTGTCTTCTATGGTGAAGACTGATACAAAATACTCGTTTAATGCCTTTGCCATTTCCATGTTCCCCACCAACAACTCTCCAGTCTCACCCTCCAATGGACCAACGTTCACCTTAGCCACCCTTTTTCTTTTTATATAGCTATAAAAACTCTTACTATTAGTTTTTATGTTGTTCGCTAAATTCCTTTCATAGTCTATTTTCCCCGTCTTAATTAATCTCTTAGTTATTTTTTGCTGACCTTTAAATGCTTCCCAATCCTCTACCCTCCCACTATCTCTGGCTACCTTATATGCCCTTGCCTTCAGCCGAATACTATCCTTTATAGTTTTACTGAGCCATGGCTGACTGTTCTTACCCTTACCCCTTTTTTTCTTCATAGGAATAAATTTTTCTTGAAGGTTATAAAGTATACCCTTAAACGTACACCACTGCTCATGTACCGTCTTATTCTTGAGTCTGCTATCCCAGTCAACTTTGATCAGCTCAGTCCTCATACCTTCATAATCCCCCTTATTTAGACTAAGCACCCTAGCCTGAGTTTCAACCTGCTCCCCTTCTATTTGAATATGGAATTCGACCATATTGTGGTCACTTGTTCCCAACGAGTCCCTAACTATGACATTTTTAATTAATCCTGCTTCATTACACAGGACCAGATCCAAGATTGCCTCCCCCCTTGTCGGTTCTGTGACATACTGTTCTAGGAACCCGTCTCTAATACATTCTATAAACTCTTCCTCTAGTCTACCCTGCCCAGTTTGGTTTGCCCAATTAATGTGAAAATTGAAGTCCCCCATGATTACAGCAGTTCCCTTTTTACATGCGTCAACTATTTGCAGATTTATGTTCTGACTAACAGCGTCACAGCTATTTGGAGGTCTATAAATTACACCCACTAGTGTTTTTTCCCCTTATTATTCTCTATCTGTACCCAAGCTGTTTCACTATCCTGATCCTTCAACGCAATATCCTTCCTCTCTATTGCCGTTATTCCCTCCCTTATTAAAAGGGCCACCCCTCCTCCCTTTCTTTCCTGTCTATCTTTCCTAATTGTCGAGTACCCCTCTATATTTAACTCCCAGTCCTGATCCCCTTGCAGCCATGTCTCCGTAATGGCCACGATATCATAACTATATATACTTAATTGCACCGTTAATTCATTTATCTTATTACGAATACTCCGTGCATTTAGATAAAGCACTTTCAGATGATTTTTACTACCCTTCCTTTCCGTTTTTGCCCCTTTTACATCTAGAGCTTTATCTTCACACATTCTGTCTCCTGTCACATTTTGACTTTCCGCTTCCCCACTGATACCCTGCTCTATTTCCTCTACCCGTGCCGTTATTACCCCCCTTGATACCTCCCCCCCGCTACTTAGTTTAAAGACCTCTCTACTGCCCTAGTTATATGATTTGCCAGGACCCCAGTCCCAGCACCGTTCAGGTGAAGTCCGTCCTTACAGAACAGATCCCCCCTGTCCCAGTACTGGTGCCAGTGGCCCAAGAAACCAAACCCATTATTCCCACACCAGTCTTTGAGCCACGCATTTAGCTTTTTAATTTTACGTACCCTCGCCGATTTGGCCCGTGGCTCAGGTAGCAATCCGGAGATCAGTACCCTCGAGGTTCTGCTTTTTAATTTATTCCCTAACTGCTCAAACTCCTTCAGCAGATCCTCCTTCCTCGTCCTTCCTATGTCATTGGTCCCCACATGGACCACGACCACTGGATCCTCCCCCTCCCTCTGCAAATTTCTCTCCAGCATCGCAGAGATATCCTTAACCCTAGCACCGGGTAGGCAACACAGCCTTCGGGACATGTTCTGCTGGCCGCAGAGAACCTTATCTACCCCCCGAATAATACTATCCCCTATCACTACGGCATTTCTTCTAACTCCCCCCTCTTGAATGGCCTCCTGATCCACGGTGCTGCAGCCAGGTTGCTCATCCCTCCCACAGCCCCTGATCCCGTCCTTACATTGAGTAAGAGCCTCGGTCATGCTCGTCAGGGACAAGGGCTGTGGCTCCTGCCGCATCTCCTCCTGGTTCCCCCTACCTGCCTCGCTTATGGCCACACCTTCCTTACCTTGCTCACTGCCTACTGAATTAGTTAAACTGGTCGGTGTGACCATCCCCTGGCACAAAACATCCAGGTAATACTCCCCCTCCCTGATGTACCGCAGCGTATGAAGTTGGGTCTCCAGCTCATCAATGCGGAGCTGGAGTTCCTCTAGCCTCAAACACTTACTGCAGCTGTAGGGATCTTCTACATCAATGGTGTCGACAAATTCCCACATCTCGCAGTATTGGCACATCTCCTGACCGCCCATCTTATATAAGTAATTAACTGGTCCTATTTAAGAATCCCCTACTGTATTGATACACCCCTTATTTATATAATCCTACCTCCTATAAATGGGAAAGTACTCACCC
This sequence comes from Amblyraja radiata, assembly GCF_010909765.2. Classification (NCBI taxonomy): domain Eukaryota; kingdom Metazoa; phylum Chordata; class Chondrichthyes; order Rajiformes; family Rajidae; genus Amblyraja; species Amblyraja radiata. The sequence continues at coordinate 46,357,228 of NC_045974.1, read as the reverse complement.
CAGCCGTAAATTACCTACTGGTTTGGCTGTCTAGTGGTAATTCCGTCCGCTCTTCCTGTCTGGTCCACTGCTCCCTTGCAGTGCGTGGCAAACCTCTTTGCCTCTGTTAGTCTCTGTTAGTCTCTCGAGCCGCGGCTCCGTCCGTCCTCCCTCCAAATTTGAGTGCAGGATGAAAATCAGAGCTGTACAGTTCCCTGCATTAAGACATCTCTCATTTGCCTGCAATGATAGCACGGAAACAGGCCATCTCAGCCCTTCAAGCCCATGCCAAACACTTATTTTCCCTTAGTCCCATCTACCTGCACTCAGACCATAACCCTCCATTCCTTTCCCGTCCATATACGTACCTATCCAATTTATTTTTAAATGATAAAACGAACCTGCCTCCACCACTTCCACTGGAAGCTCATTCCACACAGCTACCACTCTCTGAATAAAGAAGTTCCCCCTCATGTTACCCCTAATTCATGTCCCTTAATTCTCAAGTCATGTCCTCTTGTTTGAATCTTCCCTACTCTCAATGGGAAAAGCTTATCCACGTCAACTCTGTCTATCCCTCTCATCATTTTAAAGACCTCTATCAAGTCCCCCCTTAACCTTCTGCGCTCCAAAGAATAAAGCCCTAACTTGTTCAACCTTTCTCTGTATCTTAGTTGCTGAAACCCAGGCAACATTCTAGTAAATCTCCTCTGTACTCTCTCTATTTTGTTGACATCCTTCCTATAATTAGGCGACCAAAACTGTACTTGTAACAGATTGGTAAAAGGAACCCTAAGAAGAAAAAATAATCATTCACTCCTCCTGCCACTATTAACCTTGGCAAGTAGGATAGGATGCACAGGTCAGTGGGGCCGAATGGCCCGATTTGCACAAACTAAATGGAGCAGTCTACTGGGGTCACCAAATCCACAAAGTGTCTCGACCCGAAAACTCATTCATTCCTTCTCTCCAGAGATGCTGTCTGTCCCGCTGAGTTACTCCAGATCTTTGTGTCTATCTCTGGTGTAAACCAGCATCTGCAGTTCCTTTCTACACATTTCGAACGTGGTTTGAATGTTTACTTCATGCATTCCAAAAGATTTGAGGCAGACATTACTGCTTCAGTTCGAGCAGAGAGTTCAGTTTCTACTTGGCACTTGACCAAAAACCAGAAGGTATTTTACTTGTCTGAATGTCTCACCCAGCTAGATTTTAAAATAAGCCTGCATTATTCAATGTGGTTTAAGTGGAAAACTACAATTCTGAACTAGGATGAATCCTGTATTAGTCAGTAATGGCTGCATGCTACACTTAGGAGATTTGTCTTCTTAAAAACATCTGTCACTACACAGAAACTTTGAGTGTAACTACTTGGGGATTTTCTCTGAACCTTGGCTTACATCACAAGACCCTGTCTTGAGCATAACTCTTGGATTTAAGCAAGCACATCACACAATTTCCCCTGCAACCACAGGAGATGGAACACCTGTCCCTACACAATACACAATAGACAATAGGTGCAGGAGTAGGCCATTCCTGCCCTCCCCATATCCCCTGACTCCACAATCTTTAAGAGCCCTATGTAGCTCTCTCTTGAAAGTGTCCAGAGAACCAGCCTCCACCGCCCACTGAGGCAGAGAATTCCACAGACTCACCACTCTCTGTGACAAAAAGTGCTTCCTCGTCTCCGTTCTAAATAGCTTACTCCTTATTCTTAAACTGTGGCCCCTGGATCTGGACTCCCCCAACATCGGGAACATATTTCGGGCCTCTAGCGTGTCCAAACCCTTAACAATCTTATATGTTTCAATAAGAACCCTCTCATCCTTCTAAACTCCACCGTTAATCCATACTCTTTGTTTCCTGTTTGCCAACCAATTTTCTATCCATGTCAGCATTCTACCCCCAATACCATGTGCCCTAGTTTCGCCCACAAATCTCCTATGTGGGTCCATATTAAATGCTTTCTGAAAGTCCAGGAACACTACATCCACTGGCTCTCCCTTGTCCATTTTCCAAGTTACATCCTCAAAAAATTCCAGAAGATTAGTCAAGCATGATTTCCACTTCGTAAATCCATGCTGACTCGGACCGATCCTGTTACTTCTATCCAAATGTGCGGCTATTTCATCTTTCATAATTGACTCCAGCAACTTCCCCACCACCGATGTCAGGCTAACTGGTCTATAATTCCCTGTTTTCTCTCTCCCGCCTTTCTTAAAAAGTGGGATAACATTAGCTATCCTCCAATCCACAGGAACTGATTCTGATTCCATAGAACATTGGAAAATTACCACCAATGCATCCACGATTTCTAGAGCCACTTCCTTAAGTGCCCTGGGATGCAGACCATCAGGCCCTGGGGATTTATCAGCCTTCAGTCCCATCAGTCTACCCAACACCATGTCCTGCCTAATGTGGATTTCCTTCAGTTCCCCTGTCACCCCAGATCCTTTGGCCACTACTATATCAGGAAGATTGTTTGTGTTTTCCTTAGTGAAGACAGATGCAAAGTACCTGTTCAACTTATCTGCCATTTCCTTGTTCCCCGTAATAAATGCACCTTTTTCGGTCTTCAAGGGTCCAACTTTGGTCTTAACTAATTTTTTCCTCTTCACATACATAAAGAAGCTTTTACTATCCTGCTTTATATTCTTGGCTAGCTTACCCTCGTACCTCATCTTTTCTCCATGTATTGTCTTTTTAGTTATCTTCTGTTGTTCTTTAAACATTACCCAATCCTCTTGCTTCCCACTCATCTTTGCTACTGTATTTCTTCACTTTAATTTTTATACTGTCCCTGACGTCCCTTGTCAGCCATGGCCACCCCTTTCGCCCCTTGGAATCTTTCGTCCTTCTAGGAATGAACTGATCCTGCACTTTCTGTATTATTCCTAGAAATACCTGCCATTTATGTTCCACTGTCATCCCTGCTAGTGTATCTTACCAGTCAACTTTGGCCAGATCCTCCTAGTCGGTTGAGCTAGTGTCCAAATATACACACAGATGCAGCATAGAGTCATAGAGCTGTACAGCATGGAAATAGGCCCATTGGCCAAATGCATACATGCTGACCAAGTTGTCTATCTGAGCCAGTCCCAACTGCCTGCACCTAACCCATGTCCCTCCATACATTTCCTATCCATAATATTGTGGATAAACTTGATGTTTTGATGAAAAAGCAGAAAGACTGAGAACTATAGAAATTGTGCTTGATTCAGAAATATTGATAAAGATATCTGCGTTTTTGTGCACTAATCACTGAAAGCAGACATGTGATGCAGCATGCAGTAAGTAGGAAGTGATATTTGTTGCTCTTCTCTTCTGGAGTTTTTGAGCACAGTAACAAGATGTCTTGTTGCCATATTACAGGATATTCCTGGGACCACCCCTTGTGTGCTGTTTTGTTCTCCTTACCCGAGAAAGGGTTTTCCTGCCACAGAAGGAATTCAGGCGAAGCTCACCAGACTGATTCTTGGAATGGCAGGGTTAACGTGTGAGGAGAGGAGGAGCCACTGGGCCAGTAGTCACTGGAGTTTGGAAGACATGAACGGGACCTCACTAAATCAAACAAAATTCAGGCAGAGTGAGACAAACTCCATATGTAAGCATTTATTTCGGCGATTAGAGGATCTAGAACAAGGGGTCGCAGACTTAAGACCTGAAGGGCTGAGGTGTAGAAAAATGTCTTCATTCTGAATATAGTGATCCTTTAAAATTCACCCCATGGAAAAAATGGTCGATGACAAGTAACTGAATCCAGTTAAGTAGGAGATAGGTTTTTTTTACATAAATGATTATAGGGAGAAAATTGTAATATGGGGTTGACAGAGAAGGTTGTGTTGAATGACGGAACGGGCTCAAAGTGCCAAATAATCCACTCCTGCTCCTCTTTGCATGTTTCAATAAGTAAGTAAGTAAGTTTATTGGCCAAGTATTCACATACAAGGAATTTGCCTTGGTGCTCTGCCCACAAGTAACAACATGACATACAGTGACAGTTACGAATGACTCAGAAAACACTAAACATTAATAATAATAATAAAACATTAATGATAAAACACCATTGATCAAGCATGTGAACCAACAAAATACCAGATCAAAGGGAGGCTACCTCACATTTATCCACATTATACTGCATCTGCCATGCATTTACGCACTCACCCAGCCTATCCAAGTCACCTTGCAGCCTCCTAGCATCCTCCTCACAGCTAACACTGCCCCCCAGCTTTGTGTCATCCGCTAACTTGGAGATGTTGCATTCAATTCCCTCGTCCAAATCTAATCTATATTACTAAAACTCTGTTCTTGACCGATTTTGGCTTTCTGTGCTGCGGTTTCCGAGAGTACGCCGCCACCTACGGCCGTCATTTTTGGCCACCTCGCTCAGAGCCCCCCTCTGCCGCATGTGTGCCGATGATTTTTCCCGTCAATGAAAATTGACAGAGATATTAATGTTTTTACAACATTCCCCATTCTCTCTGCTGCCCCTGGAAAACCAGGAAGTGGTGTGACTCAATCCGTCTCTGCAAGTGGTGTGCCTCAATCAGTCTCTGCAAATGGTGTGCCTCAATCAGAGCTTTGAATGACACTGACAAATGTCTACAGCACTGTGAGTACCCTTAATTTGGTTTGTAAATGAAAATATGGTTAGAGGTAAAAAAGCACTGCCTGCAAATGGTTGTTTGGGTTTGGGTTGAAGTAAAAAGCCACTCTCTCTCCTCCCCCCCCTCCCTATCCTCTCCCCCCCCCCCCTCTGCTCCCCCCCCCGCTCTCCACCCCCTCCTCCATCTCCTCTCCCCTCCCCCTCCCTCTCCTCTCCACCCTCCCTCTCCTCTCCCCCCTCCTCTCCTCCCTCTCCTCCTCTCCTCCTCTCCTCTCCCCCCCCTCTCCTCTCCCCCCCCCTCTCCTCTCCCCCCTCTCCTTTCCCCCCCTCTCCTCTCCCCCCCTCTCCGCCCCCCCTCTCCTCTCCCCCCTCTCCTCTCCCCCCCTCCTGCCCCCCTCTCCTCTCACCCCTCTCCTCTCCCCCCCTCTCCTCTCCCCCCTCTCCTCTCCCCCCTCTCCTCTCACCCCCTCCCTCTCCCCTCCCCTCTCCCCCCTCCCTCTCCCCTCCCCCCCTCCCTTTCCTCTCCCCCCCTCTCCTCCTCTCCTCCTCTCCTCTCCCCCCTCCTCTCCCCCCCTCTCCTCAACCCCCTCCCCTCTCCCCCCTCTCCTCTCCCCCTCTCCTCTCCTCTCCCCCTCTCCTCTCCCCCTTTCCTACCCCCCCCCTCTCCTCTCCCCCCTCCCCTCTCCTCTCCTCTCCCCCTCTCCTCTATCCCCTCTCCTCTCCCCCTCTCCTCTCCCCCTCTCCTCTCCCCTCCTCTCCTCTCCTCCCCCCTCCTCTCTTCCCCTCCTCTCCTCTCCTCCCCTCCTCCCCTCCCCTCATCTCCAATACCGTGTGCTTTAAGTTTGTATACTAATCTCTTATGTGGGACCTTGTCGAAAGCCGTTTGAAAGTCCAGATATAACACAACCACTGGTTTTCCCTTATCCACTCCACTAGTTACATCCTCGAAAAATTCTATAAGATTCGTCAGACATGATTTACCTTTCGTAAATCCATGCTGACTTTGTCCAATGATTTTACCACTTTCAAAATGGGCTGCTATCCCATCTTTAATAACTGATTCTAGCAGTTTCCCCACTACCGATGTTAGACTAACTGGTCTGTAATTCCCCGTTTTCTCTCTCCCTCCCTTTTTAAAAAGTGTGGTTACATTAGCTACCCTCCAATCCTCAGGAACTACTCCAGAATCTAAAGAGTTTTGAAAAATTATCACTAATGCATCCACTATTTCTGGGGCTACTTCCTTACATATTCTGGGATGCAGCCTATCCGGCCCTGGGGATTTATCGGCCTTTAATCCATTCAATTTACTTAACACCACTTCCCGGCTAACCTGGATTTCACTAAGTTCCTCCATCTCATTTGACCCCGGTTCCCTGCTATTTCTGGCAGATTATTTATGTTTTCCTTGGTGAAGACAGAACCAAAGTAGTTATTCAATTGGTCTGTCATGTCCTTGTTCCCCATGATCAATTCACCTGTTTCTGACTGCAAGGGACCTACATTTGTTTTAACTAATCTATTTCTCTTCACATATCTATAAAAACTTTTGCAGTCAGTTTTTATGTTCCCTGCCAGTTTTCTTTCATAATCTATTTTCCCTTTCCCCATTAAGCCATTTGTCCTCCTCTGCTGGACTGAATTTCTCCCAGTCCTCTGGTAGGCTACATTTTCTGGCTAATGTGTACGCTTCATCTTTTGTTTTGATACTATCCCTGATTTCCCTTGTTATCCACGGATGCACTACCTTCCCTGATTTATTCTTTTGCCAAACTGGGATGAACAATTGTTGTAGTTCATCCATGCAGTCTTTAAATGCCTTCCATTGCATATCCACCGTCAACCCTTTAAGAATCAATTGCCAGTCAATCTTGACCAATTCACGTCTCATACCCTCAAAGATACCTTTCTTTAAGTTCAGAACCCTTGTTTCTGAATTAACAATGTCACTCTACATCCTAATGAAGAACTCAACCATATTATGGTCACTCTTGCCCAAGGGGCCATGCACAACAAAACTGCTAAATAACCCTTCCTCATTACTCAATACCCAATCTAGAATATCCTGCTCTCTCGTTTGTTCCTCTACATGTTGGTTTAGAAAACTATCCTGCATACATTCCAAGAAATCCTCTTCCTCAGTACCCCTGCCAATTTGATTGACCCAATCTACAGGTATATGTAGATTGAAGTCATCCATTATAACTGTTTTACCTTTGTTGCATGCATTTCTAATTTCCTGTTTGATGCCATCCCCAACTCCACTACTACTGTTAGGTGGCCTGTACACAACTCCCACTAGCGTTTTCTGCCCCTTAGTGTTTCGCAGCTCTACCCATATCGATGCCACATCCTCCAAGCTAATGTCCTTCCTTTCCATTGCGTTAATCTCCTCTCTAACCAGCAACGCTACCCCACCTCCTTTTCCTTTCTGTCTATCCCTCCTGAATATTGAATATCCCTGGATGCTAAGCTCCCAGCCTTAGTCACCCTGGAGCCATGTCTCCATGATCCCAACTATATCATAGTCATTAATTGCTATCTGCACATTCAACTCATCCACCTTATTACAAATGCTCCTTGCATTGAGACACAAAGCCTTCAGGCTTGTTTTGACAATGGTCTTATCCCTTATACGATTATAAGCGTCCTCCAATGGAACGACCTGGGGGCTCAAGTCACGGAGCCGGCGGAGCTGCATCGTAGAGCTGCATCGTAGAGCTGGCCAGCTTCGGAGAGTGAGGAGTTCGGAGCGTGGAGAGCTGCGGTGGCGCGCGGCTGCGACCCGACTCCGGTGGATGGTGACACCGGGAGCTCGCGGGTCCCCGGTGGGAGACCGCTTTGCGGGGCACCGGCAACGGCGACTTCTCCCGCTCGAATTGCGGGGTTGAGAGTGACCTGGTGCGGGGCCTTACATCGCCCGGCGCGGCTTTAAATGGCCGCGGACTTGCTAGCGCCCGCTGGGGGCTCCAAAATCAAGACCCGCGGCAGGGCCTTACATCGCCCGGCGTGGCTTTAAATGGCCACGGACTTGCTAGCACCTGCCGGGTGCTTTGACTTTGACATCGGGAGAAGAATGGAGAGCAGGGGAGAGACAAAACTTTGGCTTCCATCACAGTGAGGAGGAGATTCACTGTGATGGATGTTTGTGTAAATTGTGTTGGTGTGTGTCTTGGTTCTTTTCTTGTATGGCTGCAGAAACCAAATTTTGTTTGAACCTCATGTGAGGTTCAAATGACAAATAAACGGTATTGTATTGTATTGTATTATGTTAAAAAGTTGCCCTTTTTGATTTTTGCCCTGGATTTGTCTGCCTGCCACTTTTACTTTTCACCTTGCTACATATAGCTTCTACCCTCATTTTACACCCCTCTGTCTCTCTGCTCACACATTTAAGAACCCCACCACCTCTTATTCTCTGTTTATTATTATTTTCTTGTTTCCCCCCTACATGTTGGGTCTGAGTGTTTCCTTTCTCTGCCTCCTGCCTCACACACTGTCTACCAAAGATCATAGAGGAGCAAGATAGACCACTCCTCGAAAAACGCGTAGTATCACGTGTGTGATTGTCGACGCCATTTTATTGAGCATTTTTTTGGGCTTCCCCCACACTGTCATGGCGTCCTCATGTAAATCTTCACCTCACTGCTCCGCTATCAATTGTTTTAATCGTAAATCTAAACGACCAGACCTGTCATTCTTTAGGTTCCCCGATAAAAAAGAAAGGTAAGAAAATATTATTATTATTTTTTGTCGATATTCTGTGGTGAAAATGTTATTTTCTGTTCTCCCATCAATGGCCATTGGGAAACTAGGTTTGTCGGTACATTAGAAAGTTAGTAGACTTATTTTTAATAGATCTTTACTTACCACTATAATAAAGACAATTTTAACACTTCTGTACGTTTTTGGTTTTGTTCTTTGGGCCGGGGGGTTCGGCGGCGGCCGCAATCAAAGGTACGAGAGGAGCTCTGCTCTATAATCTTTGGTCGGAATGGGACGGTTGCACGTTATAATGTGCTATCGTTCCACTCCCTCTCCCCCCCTTCTCCCTCTCCCCCCCTTCTCCCTCTCCCCCCTTCTCCCTCTCCCCCCCTTCTCCCTCTCCCCCTTCTCCCTCTCCCCCCTTTTCCCTCTCCCCCCTTTCCCCCTTCTCCCTCTCCCCCCTTCTCCCTCTCCCCCTTCTCCCTCTCCCCCCTTCTCCCTCTCCCCCCTTCTCCCTCTCCCCCCTTTTCCCCTTCTCCCTCTCCCCCCTTCTCCCTCTCCCCCCTTTTCCCCTTCTCCCTCTCCCCCTTCTCCATCTCCCCCATTCTCCCTCTCTTCTCTCGATCTCTCTCTCCCCTCTCTTCTCTCGATCTCTCTCTCCCTCTCCCTCTCTTCTCTCGATCTCCCTCTCTCTCCCTCTCTTCTCTCGATCTCCCTCCCTTCCCTCTCTCCCTCCCTTCCCTCTCTCCCTCCCTTACCTCTTCGTGAGAGTTGGCAGCTCTGGTATGCCTTGGGTCCAAAAGAGGATAGAAAGAAAATACTTAATGGTCTTTGTAAGAAGATTTTAATAAGCTCTTCTACATTTAAGGTAAATTGACATATTAGAGGCAAAAAGCATCTTCAATATACAGGTCTCTCCACACAACTGAAAACAATTGCATTTAAGTGATATATCATCCATTGTTCAGGCATGTAGTTATGATCATCTTTTTTCTTATTAGTTAATCCTAAATGATATCTCCTGTAATTTCAGATTTCAACAGTGGGTCCAGAATACTCGTCAACAAGATCTCCTGCACCGAACTGCAGAGTATTTGTCAAATAACTGCCGTCTTATGTACATTGTGTGAAATTGTGATTTGTTAACTGCACAAAACTAATGCAAATGGCGATATATTTATTATTGTATCTACGTTGGACATTTTGCTCTTTGGTGTCAGAACGCGGGGTGGGAGATTGCAACCTTCACGTGGTCCGCCCTGTTTCGACAAATGCAATCAACCCGGTGTGCACAGTCAAATAAGATCAAATAGAACAAGTTGTCCTACAACTTTAGGCTGTGCACGCCATACGCAAGAAGAAGAAGCAGAAGTGCCAGAACGCAGTCTGACGAAGGCTTCCGACCTGCAACGTCACCTATTCCTTTTCTCCAGAGATGCTGCCTGACCCACTGAGTTACTCCAGCATTTTGTGTCTATCTCTGTTTAGATTGGACTAGTGGGTGGAGATTGCTGCTGGTCTGGTGATCTAGAACGAGGGCCAAAATCTCAGAATATGTGTCATGATATTTAGTAATGAGACAAGGAGCAGTTTCTTCACTCAAGGGCTGGGAATCTTGGAATTCTTGATCGCGTGAGATGGTGGAAGTCGAGTCCTTGAAAGGAGAGATAATTTTTTTCAAATACGAAAAGGATGAAGGATCATGGAGAGTATGTGGGAATAAGGTGTTGAGGTGCAGGATCAACAATAATCTTACTGATGGTGGTGTGAAGGTGACATGCCTCAATGACTATCGACCAGTGGCACTAACGCCGGTGGTGATGAAGTGCTTTGAGAGGTTGATCATGGAGCAAATCAACTCCTACATCGACAAAAACCTGGACCCACTGCAGTTCGCTTACCGCCACAACAGATCAACGGTGGATGCGATCTCGCTGGCCCTCCACTCCGCACTGGACCACTTGGACAACAAAAACTCATATGTCAGGCTGTTATTCATTGATTACAGCTCGGCATTTAACACAATCATCCCCTCCAAACTGGTTACCAAACTCGCAGAACTGGGTCTCTGCGCATCCCTCTGCAACTGGATCCTTGACTTCCTCGTCCACAGACCACAGTCTGTTCGTATTGGTGGAAATGTGTCAGCCTCAATAACAATCAGCACGGGAGCACCTCAAGGCTGCGTGCTCAGCCCCCTGCTGTACTCACTCTATACCCATGACTGCGTAGCGAACCACAGTGCGAACTCCATCATCAAGTTCGCTGACGACACCACTATTGTGGGGCGTATCACTGATGGGGATGAGTCAGAGTACAGAAGAGAGATCGAGCAACTGTCCATATGGTGCCAGCGCAATAACCTGGCCCTCAACACCATCAAAACCAAGGAACTGATTGTGGACTTTGGAAGGAGTAGGAGGGGGACCCACAGCCCCATTTATATCAACGGGTCGATGGTTGAAAGGGTCAAGAGCTTCAAATTCCTGGGCGTGCACATCTCTGAAGATCTTTCCTGGTCCGAGAACACTAATGCAATCATCAAAAAAGCACATCAGCGCCTCTACTTCCTGAGAAGATTACGGAGAGTCGGATTGTCAAGGAAGACTCTCTCTAACCTCTACAGGTGCACAGTCGAGAGCATGCTGACCGGTTGCATCGTGGCTTGGTTCGGCAATTTGAGTGCCCTGGAAAGGAAAAGACTACAAAAAGTAGTAAACACTGCCCAGTCCATCATCGGCTCTGACCTTCCTTCCATCGAGGGGATTTATCGCAGTCGCTGCCTCAAAAAGGCTGGCAGTATCATCAAAGACCCACACCATCCTGGCCACACACTCGTCTCCCTGCTACCTTCAGGTAGAAGGTACAGGAGCCTGAAGACTGCAACAACCAGGTTCAGGAATAGTTACTTCCCCTCAGCCATCAGGCTATTAAACCTGGCTCGGACAAAACTCTGATTATTACCAACCACTTTCTGTTATTTGCACTATCAGTTATTTATTCATGTGTGTATATATTTATATCATGGTATATCTACACATTTATCTGTTTTGTAGTAAATGCCTACTATTTTCTGTGTGCTTAAGCAAAGCAAGAATTTCATTGTCCTATACAGGGACACATGACAATAAACTCACTTGAACTTGAACTTGAACTTAGATGGCTTATCCTTGCTTTTATTTCTTACAGAGATACAGCGCGGAAACAGGCCCTTTGGCCCACCGCGTCCGCTTTGACCAGCGATCCCCGCACACTAACACCATCCTACACACACTAGGGACAATTTACACTTATACCAAGCCTACAAACCTGTATGTCTTTGGAGTGTGGGAGGAAACCGAAGATCTCGGAGAACACCCATTCAGTCACGGAGAGAATCTACGAACTCTGTACAGACAGCACCCACTGTAAGGCAGCAACTTTACCGCAGCACCACCATGCCGCCCTTAATCCACTAGGGCACTAGGTTACAATAAACTTCCTACTGTGTTTTTGATTTTCTGTTTTTGGATTGAATTCTGTTTTTAATTTGTGTCACTGTGATGTCTTTAATTACTTGTTTTATTCCGATTATATGTTTTTATTCCGACTACTATGTAAGGTGTCCTTGAGATGTATGAAAGGCGCCCATTAAATAAAATTTATTATTATTATTACATATTCCAGGAATGCATCTCATTAAAATGGGAGAGGTTTAAATGCATTGTAAAATCTGCTGTCAGTTTCCTAGATCGGTATTGCTCTAATGGCCTCTTTGTATCATTTTCTTTGATTTAAACCATCCATTGCTCTGCATTTAGATTTTATTTTTCCCCTGTGGATCACAAGGCACTGTTTGTTTCAGGGGTGACTCTAATCTCCAGCGTAATTTGACAAGACAGCCAAGAGGGCAAACACAGGCAGTTCAGATCTGCTGCCTGTATCGCATGAGAGAACAAGAATGAGACCAACTTGTTTTTTGCAGATCATCAACCCCTGACTGATGTTATCAATGCCGATGGTGACTCAAGGAGACTCAACCAGGTGGTGGTTTACAAAGGTCCGTGCCCATTGTTCCTCATGGCATACCACCAGCCTCAACAGATCACTTGGTCATAGAGTCTCACAGCGTAGAAGCAGGCCCTTCAGCTCAACTTGCCCACGCTGGCCAACATGTCCCATCTACACTAGTCCCACATGCCTGCATTTGGCCCATACCCCTCTAAACCTGTCCTAACCATCAAATAACCTAACAGAACTGTCATATGAGGAAAGATTTAAAAGACTAGGCTTGTATTCACTGGAGTTTAGAAGGATGAGGGGGAATCTTATCATATTGTCTACAGTGTACTATGTTTACAGATTCTGTTGTGCTGCTGAAAGTAAGAATTTAATTGTTCTATCTGGGACAAGCTAGATGCAGGAAATTGTTCTACATGACAATAAAACACTCTTGTTAGATGCAAGGGGATCTTATAGAAACATATAAATGAATAAAAGGACTGAACAAGCTAGATACAGGAAAAATGTTCCCAATGTTGGGCGAGTCCAGAACCAGGGGCCACAGTCTTAGAACAAAGGGGAGGCCATTTAAGACTGAGGTGAGAGAAAAACTTTTTCACCCAGAGAGTTGTGAATTTGTGGAATTCCCTGCCACAGAGAGCAGTGGAGGCCAAATCACTGGGTGGATTTAAGAGAGAGTTAGATAGATCTCTAGGGGCTAGTGGAATCAAGGGATATGGGGAGAAGGCAGGCACAGGTTATCGATTGGGGCTGATCAGCCATGATCACAATGAATGGCGGTGCTGGCTCGAAGGGCCAAATGGCCTCCTCCTGCACCTATTTTCTATGTTTCTAGAACACTCATCCAGCAATCCTCGAGCCCACCAGCTCATCCCGTAGTCAATTCATCAGCTTTTCCATAAGAACTTCCATCAGTTCTTCCAAAAGAATGACAATCAGCCAATCTCGATTACCCTCAGCCCATCAAGCAGCCCCTTAATTCACCCAGAAGTCTGAACTATTGAATGCTCACTGCATCTCTTTCCATGTCGGCAAGTTAATATCCAGCTGCATGAACCATGTGAAAAGGGAATAAACAGATGCATGTGGTGCAGTGATTTGTGCAGCACTATAGGCCTGGAGACCAAGAGGAGTTCACCATTGAACGGAGTTTGAACGGGGGGCTTGAGGCCCCCGACCGAGGAAGAACAAAAGGAAGGGACTTGAACTTTATTTCGCCTTCCATCACAGTGAGGAATGTGTAGGAGTCACTGTGGTGAATGTCCGTATTAAAATGTGTTTTTGAGTGCTGTTGCTTTTAAGTGTATGACTGACCTGGCCAATGAAATTCCTCGTATGTTGCAAAACATGGCAAATAAAATCTGATTCTGATTCTGAAAAGCCTTTCCCTTCCATACTCTTTCCTCTCTGATCTTTTTGCAGTTGCCTGCCTTTCTGTACTTGTTGCCTAAAGGTTGTCGTGGCATCCAGCATCCTCGGAGAATGTAGAATTAAAGGCAGGCAATGCCAGTTTTAAAGATGGTTATTTGCCTCAAGATTGGATTATTGTATCTCCAGAACCTCCCCAGAGGCTCTGGGAGACACAAGGTTCAAGAGGGAACACAAAAAGCCTAATTAGGAAGAATATTAAGAGTAAGATTTTCAATTAAAATACTGTAATTGATGGAACCTTGCCTTTAAATTGGTTCTTGGATGAAACCCTGATGGTTCTCACATTGTCTCTTTAAATTTACTCTCCTTTTCACACTTGCATAGAAACATAGAAACATAGAAATTAGGTGCAGGAGTAGGCCATTCGGCCCTTCGAGCCTGCACCGCCATTCAATATGATCATGGCTGATCATCCAACTCAGTATCCCGTACCTGCCTTCTCTCCATACCCTCTGATCCCCTTAGCCACAAGGGCCACATCTAACTTCCTCTTAAATATAGCCAATGAACTGGCCTCGACTACCCTCTGTGGCAGGGAGTTCCAGAGATTCACCACTCTCTGTGTGAAAAAAGTTCTTCTCATCTCGGTTTTAAAGGATTTCCCCCTTATCCTTAAGCTGTGACCCCTTGTCCTGGACTTCCCCAACATCGGGAGCAATCTTCCTGCATCTAGCCTGTCCAACCCCTTAAGAATTTTGTACGTTTCTATAAGATCCCCTCTCAATCTCCTAAATTCTAGAGAGTATAAACCAAGTCTATCCAGTCTTTCTTCATAAGACAGTCCTGACATCCCAGGAATCAGTCTGGTGAACCTTCTCTGCACTCCCTCTATGGCAATAATGTCCTTCCTCAGATTTGGAGACCAAAACTGTACGCAATACTCCAGGTGTGGTCTCACCAAGACCCTGTACAACTGCAGTAGAACCTCCCTGCTCCTATACTCAAATCCTTTTGTATGAAAGCTAACATACCATTCGCTTTCTTCACTGCCTGCTGCACCTGCATGCCCACTTTCAATGACTGGTGTACCATGACACCCAGGTCTCGCTGCATCTCCCCTTTTCCTAGTCGGCCACCATTTAGATAATAGTCTGCTTTCCTGTTTTTGCCACCAAAATGGATAACCTCACATTTATCCACATTTTACTGCATCTGCCAAACATTTGCCCACTCACCCAGCCTATCCAAGTCACCTTGCAGTCTCCTAGCATCCTCCTCACAGCTAACACTGCCCCCCAGCTTAGTGTCATCCGCAAACTTGGAGATATTGCCTTCAATTCCCTCATCCAGATCATTAATATTACAATATTGCATTAAAACACACAGCCACCGCCATTCACAGTGATACTGCCCGGCAGTCTCATAATTACAGTCAACACAGCCACCTTGACAGCCACACAAAATGATGTAAATAAAAATTGTTTTCCTTGTTTAAGAAGTTCAATTTACAATTATTTGAAATTGTGGGGGTTGGTACAAAATACTGCTGACCCACAAATGTGTTGCTATGAGACATTCACATTTAAAAAATCCATGTCTCAAAAAAAGCAAGAAGGTGCCCATGTTATTTGACCAACTTATCAGATGAATTTAAATATGTAGGTATGTATGCATTAGTTTTGCTCCTAATTCCCTTTCAAAATCATTAATATATATGGTAAACAGTTGCGGCCCCAACACCAAGCCTTGCGGCAAAAAAATCCAGAAGATTAGTCAAACATGATTTCCCTTTCATAAATCCATGTTGACTTGGACTAATTCTTTTACTGCTATCCAAATGCCCCATTATTACATCTTTAATAATTGACTCCAGCATCTTTCATAGAAACATAGAAACATAGAAACATAGAAAGTAGGTGCGAGAGTAGACCACCAGGTCCGTCGAGCCCGCACCGCCATTCGCTCATGGCTGAACACTAAACAGACACACTTACCCACAAACAGTAGACACAAGACACAGAACACAAGACACTACCCTCCCCTTTATACCGCTATCACCCCTCTCCACCCCAAGAACCTCGTGATCTCCTGGGGGAGGCAAAAAACCGGATAAAAACCCAGGTCCAATTCGGGAAAAAAATCCGGGAAATTCCTCACCGACCCCAATCCAGGCGATCGACACTTGTCCAGGAGATCACTCAGGTCTTACTATATTAACCATACCTAGGTCCATATCCCTGCCCTCTCCCCGTAGCCCCTTATCCCCTTGGCAGCTAAAAAAACATCTATTTTAGTCTTAAATATATTTAAAGTTTCTGCTTCCACTGCTCCCTGGGGCAGTGAATTCCATAAATTAACCACCCTCTGGGTGAAGAAGTTCTTCCTCATCTCAGTTTTAAAAGAGCCCCCCCTTATTCTGCAACTATGTCCCCTAGTTCTAGTTTCCCCGATCATTGGGAACATCCTCGGTGCATCCACCCGATCAAGGCCCCTCACGATCTTATATGTTTCAATGAGATCGCCTCTCATTCTTCTAAACTCCAAAGAGTAGAGTTCCAGCCTACTTAACCTTTCCTCATATGTCAATCCCCTCATTGCAGGAATTAATCTTGTAAACCTTCGCTGCACTGCCTCCAGGGCTAGTACATCCTTTCTTAAGTATGGACCCCAGAACTGTACACAGTATTCCAAATGTGGTCTCACTAATACTGTGTACAGCTGCAGCAAGACCTCCGTGTTTTTATACTCAATCCCCTTAGCAATAAAGGCCAAAACTCCATTGGCCTTCCTGATTGCTTGCTGCACCTGCATACTAACTTTTAGTGATTCATGTACTAATACCCCTAGATCCCTTTGCGTTGCATTACAACGCAGCTCCTCCTCATTTAGAAAATAACTTGCCCTATCATTTTTTTTCCCAAAGTGAATGACTTCACATTTATTAGTATTAAATTTCATCTGCCAAGTTGTTGCCCACTCACCTAGCTTATCTATATCCTTTTGCAGACTCTTCCTATCCTCCTCATCCCCTACTTTTCCTCCCATTTTTGTATCGTCCGCAAATTTTGATATATTACACTTGGTTCCCTCCTCCAAATCATTTATATAAATTGTGAACAACTGGGGTCCCAGCACCGACCCTTGCGGAACCCCGCTAGTTACCGGTTGCCATCCCGAGTATGAACCATTTATCCCCACTCTCTGCTTCCTATTTGTTAGCCAATCCTCTACCCATGCTAATATATTACCCCCAATCCCATAATTTTTTATTTTTAGCAATAGTCTCTTATGTGGCACCTTGTCAAAAGCCTTTTGGAAGTCCAAGTATACCACATCCACCGGTTCCCCTTTATCCACCCGGGTTGTTACTTCCTCAAAGAATTCGAGCAGATTCGTTAAACAGGACTTCCCCTTCACAAAACCATGCTGGTTCTGTCCGATGAAGTCATGTTTATCCAAGTGCCCCGTTAGTGTTTCTTTAATAATTGTCTCTAACATTTTACCCACCACCGATGTTAGACTAACCGGTCTATAGTTACCCGCCTTCTGTTTACTTCCTTTTTTAAATATAGGTGTTACATTGGCCATTTTCCAATCCACTGGGACCGTTCCTGCCTCCAGGGAGTTTTGGAAAATTATCACCAATGCATCCACAATCCCCACCGCTATCTCCCTCAAGACCCTTGGATGTAATCCATCAGGCCCAGGGGATTTATCCTCCTTCAGTCTCATTAATTTCCCTAATACCACCTCCTTGGTGATCTTAATAGTATTTAGCTCCTCCATTCCTACCGCCCCCTGTTTATCCAGCGTTGGAATATTTTTTGTGTCTTCTATGGTGAAGACTGATACAAAATACTCGTTTAATGCCTTTGCCATTTCCATGTTCCCCACCAACAACTCTCCAGTCTCACCCTCCAATGGACCAACGTTCACCTTAGCCACCCTTTTTCTTTTTATATAGCTATAAAAACTCTTACTATTAGTTTTTATGTTGTTCGCTAAATTCCTTTCATAGTCTATTTTCCCCGTCTTAATTAATCTCTTAGTTATTTTTTGCTGACCTTTAAATGCTTCCCAATCCTCTACCCTCCCACTATCTCTGGCTACCTTATATGCCCTTGCCTTCAGCCGAATACTATCCTTTATAGTTTTACTGAGCCATGGCTGACTGTTCTTACCCTTACCCCTTTTTTTCTTCATAGGAATAATTTTTTCTTGAAGGTTATACAGTATATCCTTAAACGTACACCACTGCTCATGTACCGTCTTATTCTTGAGTCTGCTATCCCAGTCAACTTTGATCAGCTCAGTCCTCATACCTTCATAATCCCCCTTATTTAGACTAAGCACCCTAGCCTGAGTTTCAACCTGCTCCCCTTCTATTTGAATATGGAATTCGACCATATTGTGGTCACTTGTTCCCAACGAGTCCCTAACTATGACATTTTTAATTAATCCTGCTTCATTACACAGGACCAGATCCAAGATTGCCTCCCCCCTTGTCGGTTCTGTGACATACTGTTCTAGGAACCCGTCTCTAATACATTCTATAAACTCTTCCTCTAGTCTACCCTGCCCAGTTTGGTTTGCCCAATTAATATGAAAATTGAAGTCCCCCATGATTACAGCAGTTCCCTTTTTACATGCGTCAACTATTTGCAGATTTATGTTCTGACTAACAGCGTCACAGCTATTTGGAGGTCTATAAATTACACCCACTAGTGTTTTTTTCCCCTTATTATTCTCTATCTGTACCCAAGCTGTTTCACTATCCTGATCCTTCAACGCAATATCCTTCCTCTCTATTGCCGTTATTCCCTCCCTTATTAAAAGGGCCACCCCTCCTCCCTTTCACACCACCAAAGTCGGGCTAACTGGTCTGTAATTCCCCGTTTTCTCTCACGCTCCTTTCTTGAAAAGTGGGATAGCATTAGCTATCCTCCAATCCACAGGAACTGATCGTAAATCTATTGATCGTTGGAAAATGATCATGTGTATAAATGTATATGTATGTGTATATGTGCGTGTATGTGTATATATGCATGTATATGTGTGTATATATGTATGTATATATATGTTTATATATGTGTGTATTTATGCATATAAATGTATCCATATGTATGTGTGCATTTGTATGTGTATACGTGTGTATGTATGTATGTGTGTGTGTATAAATATATATATATGCATATATTTATTATTACTATATAATTATATATATAATTGCCTTTATGGTTTATGCACATCATCTTACAAGACAAATGAATTAATAGTGATTATTTAAATCAAAGTTGCTTCTGATCCATGAGAATAAACTTTATTATCTCTAACTTGCCTCTCACACACAGACACATTCATATAAATATATAAAATATATATACGTTAAATTTAATTTTGTGCAGTGTGTGTTAAAGGGAAACTGCACAATACAATGCAAGGGAAACTACGCAAAGGAGGGGGCTGTTCCCGCTACAAGATACTCGAGGATCTTTGCTTTGGATCAAAGATTATAGAGGAGCTCTATAATCTTTGCTTTGGATCACATCGGGTGGCATACCGGAAGTCGCGTGTCGCTTAAAGAAATGGCGGCCGTGACGTTCCGTCACGTACTACACGTCAGTCCATTGGATTTCGGAGGAGTGGTCTATCTTGCTCCTCTATGATCTTTGCTGTCTACTAGCTTTCTCTATTTGAGTCCCTCCCCCCAACCGTTCTAGTTTAAAGTCTCCGCAGTAGACTTTGCAAATCTCCCTGCCAGGATATTGGTCCCCCTTGGGTTCAAGTGCAACCCGTCCTTTTTGTACAGGTCACACCTTCCCCAAAAGAGGTCCCAATGATCCAGAAACTTGAATCCATACCCACTGCACCAGTCCCTCAGCCACGCATTTATCCTCCACCTCGCACCATTCCTACTCTCACTGTCGCGTGGCACAGGCAGTAATCCTGAGATTGTTACCTTTGCCGTCCTTCTCTTTAACTCTCCTCCTAACTCCCTAAATTCTCCTTTCAGGACCTCTTCTCTTTTTCTACCTATGCCATTGGTATTTATATGTACCACGACCTCAGGCTCCTCTCCCTCCCATTTCAGGATATCTTGGACACGTCCAGACACATCCCAGACCCTGGCACCAGGGAGACAAACTACCATCCGGGTCTCCTGACTGCGTCCACAGAATTGCCTGTCTAACCCCCTAACTATAGAGTCCCCTATTACTACTGCCCTCTTCTTCTTTTCGTTGCCCTTCTGAGCAACAGGACCGGTCTCTGTACCGGAGGCCCGGCCGCTGTTGCTATGCCCAGGTAGGCTGTCCTCCCCAACTGTACTCAAACAGGTGTATTTATTGTTAAGGTGTACAGCCACCGGGGTACTCTCTAGTCCCTGCCTCTGCCCCTTGCCCCTCCTAACCATGACCCACTTGCCTGCCTCCTGTGGTCTTGGAGTGACCACCTCTCTGTAACTCCTCTCTATGACTTCTTCACTCTCCCTGACCAGACGGAGGTCATCGAGCTGCTGCTCCAGGTTCCTAATACGGTCCCTTATGAGCCCCATCTCGACGCACCTGGCGCATCTGGAAGGCTATCAGATTCCTTGACCTCCCACATCTGACATCCAGAACAGTAAACTGCCCTGTCCCTCATTCTCCCCTCTTACCCTGGCTACAATACAAAGTACAATACAACACAATACAACACAATACAACACAATACAATACAATCAGCAGGGATTTGTCTCCCAATCAGCTGCTCCCTCTTGTCTGCTTCCACCAATCAGCGGCTTCCTCAAGCCCACTTGTTTTGAAATGCGAATGGAACGTTGGAACGTTACAGATTGGGTCCCTCCCTCTGCGGCCGCTCCAACGGCTGCTGGGTCTCTGTAAAAAACAAGCCCCGCGCTTGAGTTTTAATCCTACCGCTCGGGTGTAGCTCCTCCCTCTGCGACCGCTCCAACGGCTCCAACAGAAAGTAGACTATTATCTTAATGGTGGACGACTAGGAAAAGGGGAGATGCAACGAGACCTGGGTGTCACGGTACACCAGTCATTGAAAGTAGGCATGCAGGTGCAGCAGGCAGTGAAGAAAGCGAATGGCATGTTAGCATTCATAGCAAAAGGATTTGAGTGTAGGAGCAGAGAGGTTCTACTGCAGTTGTACTTGGTGAGACCACACCTGGAGTATTGCGTACAGTTTTGGTCTCCTAGTCTGAGGAAAGACATTGTTGCCATAGAGGGAGTACAGAGAAGGTTCACCAGACTGATTCCTGGGATGGCAGGACTTTCAAATGAAGAAAGACTGGATAGACTCGGCTTATACTCGCTAGAATTTGGAAGATTGAGGGGGGATCTTATAGAAACTTACAAAATTCTTAACGGGTTGGACAGGCTGGATGCAGGAAGATTGTTCCCGATGTTGGGGAAGTTCAGAACAAGGGGTCACAGTTTAAGGATAAGGGGGAAATCTTTTAGGACCGAGATGAGAATTTTTTTTTCAGCCAGAGAGTGGTGAATCTGTGGAATTCTCTGCCATGGAAAGTAGTTGAGGCCAGTTCATTGACTATATTTAAGATGGAGTTAGATGTGGCCCTTGTGGCTAAAGGGATACGGTATGGAGAGAAAGCAGGTACAGGATACTGAGTTGGATGATCAGCCATGATCATATTGAATGGCGGTGCAGGCTTGAAGGGCCGAATGGCCTACCCCTGCACCTATTTTCTATGTTTCTAAATGAAGAATTGAGAGAAATTTGAAGAATTGAATGAAAATTGAGGATTTGAGTGAAAGAGAGGGGGGAGGTGGAAGAGAGGGAAGGAGAGATGGAGGGAGAGAGGGAGAGAGAGAGAGAAAGGAGAGGGAGAGATGAGATGAGGGAGAGGTGAGAGCTCTGCTCGTCGATACTCCGCTCTCCTCGGTGCTTTTATATCCCCGGGTTCTCGCGCCCTGCATCTTCGCGCTCTTGTCCGCTCTCGTTGTTGCTCTCGCTTTCTCTTTGCCCCTATCGTTGCCTTTCTGCCTGTCTCGGCTCGTTTCTTGTCTCTCTCTTTTTTTCTTCTCGCGCTCTCTCTCCCCTGCTGGTTTTTGTGCTCTCTTTCTCTTTCCTCTCGCTCTTTCTTCCTCTCTCCTCTCTTTTTTCTTCTTGTTTCGGTTTCGTCTTTTCTTTTTGTTCTGTCTTGCGTCGTGCCCCCCGCTCGTCCTGCCGCCTTGCTTGCCCGCGCGCTGCCTTTTGCTGCTGGCGCGGTGCCGGGCCGCGCCTCTCTTCGGGGGCGCTCGCTCGCTCTCGCTCCCCGGCGCGCTTGCGGTCCCGTTCTTTTGCGCTCGGTGCTCGTGCCGCGCGCTCGCCCCGCTCGCCTCGCTCTGGCCCGCTAGAGGAGAGGGAGAGAGAGAGAAATGAGAGTGGTGGCATTTGTGCGTGCGCGCGTGGAGGGAGTGCATGTGTGCGGGCCCACAATACTCCAGGTGTGGTCTCACCAGGGCCCTGTACAACTGCAGAAGAACCTCTTTGCTCCTATATTCGATTCCTCTTGTTATGAAGGCCAACAGGCCAAAACTGTACACAATACTCCAGGTGTGGTCTCATCAAGGCCCCGTACAACTGCAGAAGAACCTCTTTGCTCCTATACTCAACTCTTTCTCCATTTTCTTTAGTGTCCTTTCCAAATAAAATGAAAACATCTTTTACACTTTGTGGACAACTCGATGTTTGAAGTATGTTCTTCAACCAGTTTAGTTTGGAGATACAGCACGGAAACAGGTCCTTCGGCCCACTGAGTCCGTGCCGAATAGCGATCACCCGTTCACACACTAGTTTAGTTTAGAGATACAGCACGGAAACAGGTCCTTCGGCCCAGCGAGTCCATGCCGACCAGCGATCCCCGCACACTAACACTATCCTACACACACACACACACACACACACACACACACACACACATACACACACACACACACACACACACACACACGCGTGCGTGCTACGGGACAATTTACAGTCTTTACCAGAAGACAATTAACCTACAAACCCGCACATCTTTGGAGTGGGAGGAAACCGGAGCGCCCGGAGAAATCCCGCGCAGGTCACGGGGAGAGCACATGTAAACTCCGCACAGACTGCACCCGTGGTCGGGATGGAACCCGAGTCTCTGGCGCTGTGAGTAGGCAACTCTACCGCTGCACCATCGCAACGACTAGAGAGAGAGGGAGAGGTGAATACTTCTCTCTCCCTCGTCCCCCCCCTCTCTCTCTCCCTCTCCCTGCTTCACTCTCTCTCTCTCCCTCCCTCTCTCCCTCCCCCCCTCCTTTTACCCTTTCTCTTTCCCCCTCTCTCTCCCTCCCTCCCTCCCTCTCTCTCCCCCTCTCTCTCTCCCTCCCCTCTCTCTCTCTCACCCTCTCTCTCTCCCTCCCTCCCCCTCCTTTTACCTTCTCTTTCCCCCTCTCTCCCTCCCTCCCTCTCTCTCCCCTTCTCTCCCTCTCTCGCCCTCACTCTCTCTCTCCCTCTCTCTCTCCCTACCTCCCTCCCTCCCTCTCTCTCTCTCTCCCTACCTCCCTCCCTCCCTCCCTCCCTCTCTCTCTCTCCCTACCTCCCTACCTCCCTACCTCCCTCCCTCCCTCCCTCTCTCTCTCTCTCTCCGACACACACACACACACACACACAGAGGGAGGGAAGGTGGGATAGAGGGAAGGAGAGAGGGTGGGACAGAGGAAAGGCGTCCGACTAATCCCTCAAAACTCTCCAAAATTCCTACCCCCTCTCTCTCTCTATTATCTCCCCCTTCTCCCCTCTCTCCCCCTCCTCATTTCTCTCCTCCTTCTCTCCTTCCTCCTCTCCCTCCCTCACCATCCTTTCTTTTACCCTTTGTCAATTCAATTCAATTTAAAAAACTTTATTGTCATGATAAAAAAAAACATTGTTATGTTGCCAAAGTATAAAACATGACATACACATTTAAAATGCATAAGTATAAATACAAGTATACAGTGCATGGATAGATATGTCCCTGTACATAAACTCGCAAAAGGCCTATAGCCCTTTATTGATTGCTACACGTTCTTGCAGCTGTAAGCAGTACAACACAATAGCAAGTTTAACAATTCAATATTAATTTCTTAATGTTAGTTAATGTCAATTAGTGTGTGCGTACATATGTGCATGTTGGTCATTCACTGTCTCTCAGGTTATGGCATGCTGTTACGTATTGTGCACCAAGATGTGCCGTATTTCCTTCGCCAAGGATTATTCTTAGTTTTGATGTATCATCTAGTTCTTTAAAATCAGGGGTTGCCACACTGAGTTTGTCAAAGTATGCTTTCCTTGTTTTGTCAATTTTATTTGCATTTTAGCAGGAAGTGCACCTCTGTTTCAACCTCATCTGTCAAACAGTGGCCGCATATTCTGTTTTCTCTTGGTTGCCAGAATCTCTTCTGTCTTCCTTTTTCATTGCCAAATGGTGGTCACGTAACTTGTATTTGGTGAGGGTCTGTCTCTGCTTTATGTCTCTAACAATTGAGAGATAGTCTGCCAATTTATAATCTCTTTTTAGGGCACGGTAACATTCTAATCTGCTTTGGCTTTTGGTTTCTTTATCCCAATGTTCCAATTACGTTTCTTTACATTGTTTGATAATTTGGTTCACTCTAACTGGTGATTGGGGGTCAGTATTGATCTGAGGACGGTCATGGTTTAACTGGATAGGGTTTAACTGCATAGGGTAGGTAGTCTCAGTACCAACTGACACAGGGAACTCTTTTCTGGGTTCCCCTCTTGTGTTTGAAGGGCTTTAAACTGGAGGGTATCTGGGGGGCTAGATTTAAGGTGATTCCAAAAATTTAGTGCTCTTTTCTGGATATTTATTATCAGTGGGTATCTGCCTAGTTCCGCCCTACATGCATTTGTTGGTGTTTTCCTTTGGATACGGAGGATGTTCCGACAAAATTCCACATGCAGGGCCTCCGTTGTATGTTTTTCCCATTTACTATAACTATGGTGACTGAGCGGACCCCATACTTCACTACCAGAAAGCGCAATAGGCTGGATTACACTGTCCAATATTTTAAGCCAGATTTTAATTGGGATTTGGATGTTGCAGAATCTTCTTTTTATTGCATACAGAGCTCTTCGAGCTTTCTCTTTTAGTGCATTCACTGCCATATTGAAGCTCCCTGATGCTGAAACAGTTAGACCAAGGTAAGTATAGCTCATAGTATAGCTCATAGTGTGTTCGATAACAGTACCATTGAGAGTAAATTTGTATTTGTATTTATCTTCCTGACATCTGGGTCTTTTCTGAAAAATCATGATGTTGGTTTTCTTTAGATTTACTGCCAGGGCCCAATTTTGGCAGTACTCATCAAGTAGGTCCAACTGTTGCTGCAGTCTCTGTTCTGTGGGGGACAGCAGAACCAAGTCATCCGCATAAAACAGGGATTTTACCTCTCCGTCCAGAAGACAGAGGCCCAGCGCTGTGCTCTGGTCCAACTTTACTGCCAAATCGTTGATATATACATTAAACAGTGTCGGGCTCAGATTGCAGCCTTGCCGGACGCCTCTTCTCTGGGCGAAGAGATCTGTGCATTTGTCCACAATTTTAACGCCACATTTATTATTCAGATACATTGATTTGATAAGGTCATATGCCTTTCCGCCTATACCACAGTCGAGGAGTTTGTAATAGAGCCCTTCATGCCAAATAGAGTCAAATGCTTTCTCAAAGTCAATAAAACAGGCAAATATGTTTCCATTTTTTGCTTGGTGTACATGTTTTTCAATGAGAGTGTGGAGGGTATAAATGTGGTCAGTGGAACGGTGTTTTGGGAGGAAGCCAATTTGTTTTTCAGATTCAGATTCAGATTCAGATTCAATTTTAATTGTCATTGTCAGTGTACAGTACAGAGACAACGAAATGCATTTAGCATCTCCCTGGAAGAGCGACATAGCAAATGATTTAAATAAATAATAATAAGTGATAATAAGTGTCCGGGGGGTGGGGGGGTGATTGGCAGTCACCGAGGTACGTTGTTGAGTAGAGTGACAGCCGCCGGGAAGAAGCTGTTCCTGGACCTGCTGGTTCGGCAACGGAGAGACCTGTAGCGCCTCCCGGATGGTAGGAGGGTAAACAGTCCATGGTTGGGGTGAGAGCAGTCCTTGGCGATGCTGAGCGCCCTCCGCAGATAACGCTTGCTTTGGACAGACTCAATGGAGGGGAGCGAGGAACCGGTGATGCGTTGGGCAATTTTCACCACCCTCTGCAATGCCTTCCGGTCGGAGACAGAGCAGTTGCCATACCATACTGTGATGCAGTTGGTAAGGATGCTCTCGATGGTGCAGCGGTAGAAGTTCACCAGGATCTGAGGAGACAGATGGACCTTCTTCAGTCTCCTCAGGAAGAAGAGACGCTGGTGAGCCTTCTTGATCAGAGTTGAGGTATTGTGGGTCCAAGAGAGGTCATCGGAGATGTTGACTCCCAGGAACCTGAAGCTAGAAACACGTTCCACCTCCGTCCCGTTAATGTGGATGGGGATGTGCGTGCCGCCCCTGGACTTCCTGAAGTCTACAATGAGCTCCTTGGTCTTCTTGGAGTTAAGGGCCAGGTTGTTGTCAGCGCACCATGCTGCTAAGTGCTGGACCTCCTCCCTGTAGGCCGACTCATCGTTGTTGCTGATGAGGCCAATCACCGTTGTATCATCTGCATACTTGATGATGGTGTTAGTACCATGTACAGGTGTGCAGTCATAGGTGAAGAGGGAGTAGAGGAGGGGGCTCAGCACACAGCCCTGTGGAACGCCGGTGTTCAGGGTGAGGGTTGAAGAGGTGTGCTTGTCTAACCTAACAGACTGGGGTCTGTTGGTTAGAAAGTCCAGTATCCAGTTGCAGAGGGAGGGGTCGATGCCCAGGTTACCGAGTTTGGTGATCAGTTTTGATGGTATAATGGTGTTGAATGCTGAGCTGTAATCGATGAACAGCATTCTTACGTAAGTGTCTCTGTTGTCGAGGTGGGAGAGGGCGGAGTGAAGTGCCGTTGAGATGGCATCCTCCGTACTCCTGTTCTTGCGGTAGGCAAACTGATAGGGATCCAGTGTGGGGGGTAGGCAGCTTTTCAGGTGTGCCAGGACCAGCCTCTCGAAGCACTTGGTGATGATGGGGGTAAGTGCAACTGGGCGGAAGTCGTTGAGGCTTGCCGCAGTGGAGTGTTTTGGCACTGGCACGATGGAGGTGGATTTAAGGCACGTGGGGACAACTGCTTGGGCAAGTGACAGGTTGAAGATGTCAGTCCCGACGTCTGTCAGCTGCGCAGCACAGGCCCTGAGCACGCGCCCGGGGATGCCGTCAGGGCCAGCAGCTTTACGTGCATTAGTCCTACTCAGTGCCACGAGAATTTTTTGACACTTTTACTGAGAATGTTGTGTTTGTTAAGGAAATCCGGCATTCTGTTATTTATGATACTGCAGAATAACTTCCCTAGGCAGCTACTGACACATATGCCACGATAATTATTTGGGTCTAATTTGTTTCCACTCTTATAAATGGATGAAATAAGCCCTTGACACCAAAATATCAGGGAAATAACTGAACGTAGTATGATGTTGAACAGCCTAAGCACTATGTCCTGCATCTCCGGAGTGCGGTACTTGAGCATTTCATTTTTAATGCTGTCTGGACCACAGGCTTTCCTTGAGTGGAGAGATTTTATTTTTATGGCCAGTTCTTCCAAAGTAATTGGGGAATCAAGAGGGTTTTGATAATGTTTAATTACTGTTTCTAGTGTTTGGAGTTTTACTTTGATATGGGAATAATTTGAGTTTATTTTATTTATTGGGATGTCTTTATATAGATTTTTGAAGTGTGCTCTCCAGATATCACCGTCTTGAATTGGTAGTGTTTGTAGTTTTGTTGTGCTCAGGTTATTCCACATATCCCAAAATTGGTTTTGATTTATGGAATTTTCAATTTCTTCAAGTCTCTTGTGAGTGTAATTTTGTCTTTTGTTCCTAATCGTGTGTTTATACCTTTTAAGAGTTTCCTTATATCTAATACGTAAGTCTGGGTTGGTTGGTTGACGGTGTTTTTGGTTCAATATTTTCCTCAGGTCTTTTCTGACACTTTTACACTCATGGTCGAACCATTTTTCATGGTTGTGTTTTTTGATAATTTTTCTCTTCTGTTTCACAAGGTCAGCTTTGATGGCTGCCTTGTGAAAGATCATGTTAATGTCATTTATAGCCATGTTTACACCATCCCTAGTAGTCTCATATGGGTTTGTCTTGAATTTCAGTATTTTATTTGTGAGATCGGGTGAGTTCAGGGCCATGATGAATTTATCTCCACTATCTGAAGCCCATTTGTAAGTCTGATTTAGTTTATACAGCTTACTGGGTTCCTTTTTTACGTCTTTAATTTGAACAGAAATTTTAGGTACACGTTGATTTGACTATGGTATGAAACAGGGGACTGCTGCCTAACAGTGAATTCACTGATAGTGCAGGGGTCTATGTCAGTAATTGCATAGTCTACCACGCTAGACCCAAGAGCTGAGGAATATGTAAACCTTCCCAGCGAGTCCCCTCTGAGCCTACCATTAACTATGTACAGGCCCAAGGCTCGACAGAGATGCATTACCTCTCTACCACGTTTACATATTTCACAGTCAAGGTTGTTTCAGTTAGTGATATTTGGTGTGACATACAAGGGGGCTTGACCGAACACATGGTTGTTGCCCTGTGGGTCTATGGAATCGGGTTCACATCAGGTCCTTGCATTCAGGTCTCCACATAGTAGCACGTTTCCCTGGGCCTGGAAATGATTGATTTCCCTGTGGAGAGTTTCAAATATATCCTCTTCAAAATATGGCGATTCTGTAGGGGGTATGTAGGCGGCACATAGATATATATCTTTTCCAATTATTCCAATTTTTTAATCTAGTTTCAACCATATATGTGATTTCCCCTGTTTTATTGATGTAATGTGACTGTCTAGTTCTTCTTTGTACCACACCAAGACCCCCCCCGGATGTTCTGCCCTTATGTATATCAGTAGTTTTTACTGAGGGCACCATGACTTCATGGTACCCTGAGGGACAGTGAATGAACGTATCCTTTCGATACCATGTTTCTGTTAATATCATTATATCAGTGTCTTCTATAGACTTTAGGAACTCAGGGTTCCCAGTCTTCATCCCGAAAGTTGAAGTAGAGACCTTGGATATTCCAGCAGCCTATATGGAATGAACTCATTTATTTTGTATTTATATTCGCTTCTTTTTTAGTTTAAATAAAACCTATTTTGTGGGTCAGGTGCGAAAACACTAGTTTTTTCTATAATTGGGGAATGTTAGGTAGTTTTGTATGCCATGGTAAGGCAGACTCATACTGCCACCCAGTAATAATAACTATGTCAATAATCAATATCAACAGTATTAATATTAATATCAACAATATCCACAATACTAATTCAGTGCAATCATATCAACAATATCCACAGTACTAATTCAGTGCAATCATATCAACAATATCCACAGTACTAATTCAGTGCAATCATATCAACAATATCCACAGTACTAATTCAGTGCAATCATATGCTGTTTTTAACAGTCACTCGGAAGGGACTGTTTATATATTTGTATCCTTTGTTACCATTGGAGGTGGGAACATAGGGTGTGCAGCAGCTGCCTGATCTCTCCCATCTCCGAGGTGATCCACAGCTGTGGCTTGAGTGATGAGCTGGAGGCAATGGCGGCCCTGGCTGGGCTGTTCTGTCTCCTCACAGTTTGGCGGGTTGTCCTGGCATGGTGGGGGGGAGGAAGTCCAGATTGGCCTCTTGGATTCCCATTGATTGAGGGGGTGGGAAGGTTACGTCCCAGAGCAGTATATTTGAGGTTCTTTGCGAAGACCCTCACCCCCTGTCTGTTTAGATTACAATAATACAATACCGTTTATTTGTCATTTGAACCTCACATTAAGTTCAAACGAAATTTGGTTTCTGCAGTCATACAAGAAAAGAACCAAGACACACACCAACACAGTTTACACAAACATCCATCACAGTGAATCTCCTCCTCACTGTGATGGAACGCAAAGTCTTGTCCACAAAGATGTACTCCATCATGGAGGTCCCATAAACCGATGGTCGGGTGGTGGGCCAATTTGACATTAGGGAGGGTGACACATCCTCTGCTGATCTCCATGTTGGTATCGTGAACCACATGGGGTGGGGTATCCATCCTGGGGAGCAGGGTAGATATCACAATCCTCGATTCAGGGAATTCCTTGCTGGCCTTTTCTGCCATCCTCGTTATTGCTCCAGCAGTACGATGGCGTAATGTGCGCAGGTCATTCGTGCCTGTATGGATCACAAGGTGTTGAGGGTTCCCGATGGTGTCTTTGGTCAGGACCCTCATTGCCTGGTCTGTGGTGCTGCACCTTTTGACTAATACCTGGCGACCTGGGAACAGCCTCTGGGGGTCCAGAAATTTCCCGTTGGAATCAGTCAGTAGGACCACCTTGGGGTTTTGCTCTTCAGACTGGGGGGCAGGAAGTTGGGTGAGGCTGGGGTGAGGGTTGGCTGTTGACTGTGTACCTGGGGCAAGCTGTGTAACAGAAGGGGTGTCCACTAATGGTGTATTGGTGGGCTGAGTGCAGCTCAGAGAGGTCGGAGCAGCCATGGGAAAGTGAGCAGCAGCTGGGCTCTGTGTGTTTTCATGTGTCTTTTTTGGGACTTCTGGGTGAATGACTGCATTTAGAGTCTTGCGTTCAGTTCTGGGCACCGTGTTACTGGAAAGATATCGTTGAGCTTGGAAAGGGCGCGTATTTACGAGGATGTTGCCAGGACTCGAGGGGCCTGAGCTACAGAGAGAGATTGGGGCAAGCTAGGACTGTATTCCTTGGAGCGCAGGAGGATGAGGGGTGGTCTTATAGAGGTATACAAAATCACCAGAGGAATAGATCGGGTAGATGCACAGAGTCTCTTGCCCAGAGTAGGGGAATCGAGGACCCGAGGACATGTGTTCAAGGGGAGTGAGGCGGGGGTGGGAAAAATGAATAGGAATCTGAGGGGCAACTTTTCCACACAGGATGGTGGGTGTATGGAACGAGCTGCTGGAGGAGGTAGTTAAGGCTGGGACTATCGCAACACTAGGACAGGTACATGGATAGGACAAGTTTGGAGGGATATGGGCCAAAGGCTGGCAGGTGGGATTAGTGTAGATGGGGCATGTTGGTCAGGGTGGGACTACTGTAGATGGGGCAATTTGGTCGGGGTGGGACTAGTGTAGATGGGGCATGTTGGTCGGGGTGGGAATAGTGTAGATGGGGCATGTTGGTCGGGGTGGGACGAGTGTAGATGGGGCATGTTGGTCGGTGTGGGACTAGTGTAAATGGGGCATGTGGTCGGGGTGGGACTAGTGTAGATGGGGCATGTTGGTCGGGGTGGGACTAGTGTAAATGGGGCATGTGGTCGGGGTGGGACTAGTGTAGATGGGGCATGTTGGCCGGTGTGGGCAAGTTGGGCTGAAGGGCCTGTTTCCGTGCTGTATCTCTCTCTTTCTGTCTCTCTCTCTCTGTCTGTCTGTCTCTGTGTCCCTCTCTGTCTGTCTCTCTTTCTGTCTGTCTGTCTCTCTCTCTCTGACAATGAAGTCTCATTTTCAGCCGGTTTCCTTTACTGTGTGTCTCTCCCTGTCTCTCTCTCTTTCTCTCTCATTGTCTCTCTCTCTCTCTCTCTCTCTCCCCCTCTGACTCTCCCTCTATCTCTCTCTCTGTCTCTCTCTCTGTCTTCCTCTCCCTCTGTCGGTCTCTCTTTCCCTCTCTCTGTCTCTCTCTCTCTTTGTCTCTCTCTGTCTCTCTCTCTCTCTCTCTCTCTC
>NC_045974.1:46135318-46325523 GCF_010909765.2 Amblyraja radiata | reverse complement strand
CGCCGTGAAGAAGGGTGCAATGGTGCGGTGCGGGGTTCGGCGGCTGTCAGAATGGGGCGGCTGTGCGTTATAACGTGCCATAGTTCCTCTCTCTCGCCCCATCTCTCTCTGCCCCTTCTATCTCTCGCTCCCTGTCTCTCTCTGTCTCTCTCTGCCCCTTCTCACTCTCTCCTCTCTCTTCCTCCCCTCTCTCTCAGTCTGTCTCTGCCTGAGAGTTGGAAGCCCTGCTAGTATCTTAGGTCCAAAAGAGGATAGAAAGAAATGTATTTAAATGGTCTACATTAGAAATTTTAAATAAGCTCTTCTACATTGAAGGTAAATTGACATATGACAAAATGCATCTTCAATATACAGGTATCTCCCCACAACTGAACAATTGCACTTAAATGATATATCATTCATTCTGCAGATATGTAGTTATAACTACATTGTTTCCTTCTTAGTTAATCCAATATGAGATTTTCTGTAATTTCAGCGGGTCCATATCACTGATGATGTGTTCAAGAGCATCTATCGATGTATTTGTATCAATCACTGTGCTGGTGAAACCAGTGGCGACCAGGAATAGACTGGTTGACAACCAAGAATAGGGTGGTGACGACTGGAGAGACAGTGGACAGCTCGGAAAGACGGCAACCGGGGCGGGGCGGGTTGGCAGCGCAAACCGCATCCTCTGAGAGGAGGAGACCCAAATCACGCTACAGAAAATCACATTGAAAAATACCCCCAGGGGTGCCCGAGAGGGAGGGGAGGATGAGCACCTCAATTGGACGGATCAAAGGTTAACGGCAATGGACAACCAAAACCAAATGTGGAAAGGTTTGTAAGAACAGCCGAGGCCTGAAGATTCACCAGACCCGGATGAAGTGTTTGGAGGGACAGGGAGTGTCACAACGCACAGGTATTTTACCTGGTGAGACGAAGGAGGAGCCGGCCCCGGAATCACCCCATAGAGCCCGAAGCCTCCAAGTGGCGCAACTAGTCCCTCGGAACAGTTCTCCGGAGAAGGTTCGAGTCAAATGGCCTCAGGCCTGCAAGACGGCAGTCTGGCATCAGTTCGACGAGGACATCAACAAGGTGCTAGAAGCAACTGCGAAGGGAGACGTGGACCGAAGGCTGCAGACGATGACGACAATCATCATCAGCCTAGCAGTGGAAAGGTTTGGAGCATTGGAGAAGAAGCCGGCCAGAACACCTTTCACCATGAACTAACGAGCAACGAAGATCCACAAGATCCGGCAGGAGCTGAAGTCCCTCAAGAAGCTGTATAAAGAGGCCAGCGAAGAGCAACGTCCCCTCTTGGCTGAGCTGTGAACCATCCTGAGGAAGAAGCTGATGACCCTCCATAGAGCTGAGTGGCACCGGAGACGCTGGAAGGAAAGAGCCAGGAAGCGAGCATCCTTCATAGCCAACCCCTTCGGCTTCACCAAACAACTACTCGGGCAGAAGTGCAGTGGGAGTTTGGCTTGCTCTAAGGAGGAGATCGACGGGCACATCCAGACGACCTACAGCAGGAGCTGGGCCAGTGCAACATCCTGATAAAACCACCTCCACCTATCAAGGAGTTTGATAGTAGAGAGCCACTCCTGAAAGAGGCCCAGGACGTTGTGAAGAGAGCAAGAGCTGGCTCAGCCTCTGGCCCGAGCAGAGTCCCCTACAGGGTCTACATGAACTGCCCCTTGTTACTGAAATGGCTGTGGAAGATCCTGAAAGTCATCTGGAGGAGAGGAAAAATGGGGCAGCAGTGGCGATTCGCTGAAGGAGTCTGGGTCCCAAAGGAGGAAGATTCTAAGAAGATCGATCAGTTCATAATCATCTCCTTGCTAAGTGTTGAAGGCAAGATTTTCTTCAGCATAGTGGCGAGGCGGCTGACCAACTTCCTCTCCAGCAATGGTTACACCGACAGCTCAGTGCAAAAGGGAGGCTTATCTGGAGTGCCGGGGTGTCTAGAGCACACGGGAGTGGTGACCCAGCTCATCAGAGAAGCCAGGTAGAACAAGGGAGACCTGACAGTGCTCTGGCTTGACCTGGCCAACGCCTACGGCTCCACCCCGCACAAGCTGATCCAGACAGTCATGGCCAAGCATCATGTGCCCCGCGGGCCAAGTGGCAGATCTCATCCTGGACTATTACAACCAGTTCAGCATGAGAGTCTCATCAGGGTCAGTAACATCAGAGTGGCACAGACTGGAGGTTGGGATCATCACAGGCTGTACCATCTCTGTGATCCTTTTTGCCTTGGCGATGAACATGATCGTCAAGTCTGCTGAGCCAGTGCCGGGGCCCTCGGACCAAGTCAGGAATGCGCCAACCACCAATCAGAGCCTTCATGGACGACCTGACTGTCACTACTGAGTCAGTGCCATGAAGCAGGTGGATCCTGCAGGGGTTGGAGAAGCTGATTGGATGGGCAATGATGAGGTTTAAGCCCGGAAAATCAAGGTCACTGGTGCTGAAGAAGGGCAAAGTCATGGACAGGTTCCGCTTCAGCATCGCAGGGACATCAATCCTAACTGTCTCCGAAAGGCCAGTGAAGAGTCTTGACAAGGTGTTTAACAGCAGCCTGAAGGATACAGCGTCTGTCCAGGCAACCTGTCAGGAGCTGGAGAGTTGGTTGAGAGCAGTGGACCGGTTGTGGCTTCCCGGCAAGCTCAAAGCATGGATTTACCAGCATGGTATCCTGCCAAGGATACTCTGGCCACTGCTTGTCTACGAAGTCCCAATATCCATCGTAGAGAGATTGTAAAATGGCGGCGGCGCGGGCACATCGTGACGCCCCGTGTCTCCCAAGAATGGGAAAAATAGCGACAATTCCCCAACCTGTTTCAAGGCTGCTCACACGGAGCAGTCTTGTATCCATTTCGTACAGCCGACAGGAACTTCTGGACTTCGGTTCCTGTGGCTGCAACAACTTTCTGGGCGATATCCGTCTTGCTCCTGAGCTCGTCAGAGCAACGGAGCACCGGAGACGCGGGGCTGGAGACCACCAGCGGAGACGCGGGGCTGGAGACCGTCAGCGGAACCGCGGGGCTGGAGAACGCCAGCGGAGCCGCGGGGCTGGAGAACGCCAGCTGAGCCACGGGGCTGGAGACCGCCACCGGAGCCACGGAGATTCGGAGGAACAGAGCGGCAGAACACCAGCGCGCACCAAGCCAGTTCGGCCTGCAGGAAGCACCAACAGACGGCGACGCCTACGAAAGCACCACCGGGGACGCAGAGGTGGGTTAAAGGCCAGGTTAGAGCTAGCCCCACACAGGCTAGCGATTCCTAGCCTTTTCCTCGCCAACGTGCGCTCACTGGCAAACAAAATGGACGAACTCCGGCTAAGGATCACCTCCCACAACTGGATCAAAGACTGCAACATCCTGATCTTCACGGAAACTTGGCTCAACATCGACGTTCCTGATAGCGCCATCCAGCTACCGGTGCGTCATTTACTCCGAGCGGACAGGACAACAGACTCCGGTAAGACCGGAGGTGGGGGTCTGTGCATTTATTTAAATAAAGCATGGTGCACGGACTCCACCATCATCGAGAGTCACTGCTCAGCTAACCTTGAGTTCCCCTTGGTTAGATGCAGACCGTTCTATCTGCCCAGAGAGTTTACCTCCACTGTTGTGACTGCACCCTGTATCCTTCCTGATGCTAATGCCAAGCTTGCAATGAAAGAGCTGCATACTGCCATTAGCAAACAACAGACGCATAACCCCGAGGCAGCCTTCCTTGTTGCGGGAGACTTCAATCACTCCAACCTGAAGACTGTACTCCCCAAATTCCACCAACATGTATCCTTCCCCAGTAGAGTAGACAAGACACTGGACAAAGTCTACACTAACATGGCTGAAGCTTACAAAGTAGTCCTCCTCCCCCACCTTGGTCAGTCTGATCACCTCTCATTGTTCCTGCTCCCTAAGTACTCCCCATTCATCAGACGGGTTAAACCCACTGTGAGGACAATTAAAGTCTGGTCAGAGGAAGCGGAATCCACACTTCAGCAGTGTTTTGGAAACACTGACTGGAAGGCGTTTGCAGCCCAGGCCACCCTTGACTCCCACACGGACATTGATTCCTACACATCCTCTGTTCTGGACTTTATAAACTCCACCATCAATAGTGCCACTTCCCTCAAACGGGTGACCACATTTCCGAATCAGAAGCCATGGATGAACAGCGGGGTCAGGCTACTGCTGAAAGCACGGGACACCGCTTTCAGTGTTTAAGAAGGAACTGCAGATGCTAGAAGATCAAAGGTACACAAAAATGCTGGAGAAACTCAACGGGTGCAGCAGCATGAACGTTGAATTCTCCCAGTTTTGCTAGCCCTTGCTGTCTCCTCCCATTCCTTAACCCTCGAGCTGTCTCCTCGCATCCCCCCGCCCTCGGGCTCCTCCTCCTCCCTTTTTCCTTCCTTCTCCCCCCCCACCCCCCCCCCCCCCCCCCCCCCCCCCCCCCCCCACCCCCCATCATTCTGAAGAAGGGTTTCGGCCCGAAACGTCAACTAATTCCTTCGCTCCATAGATGCTGCTGCAGCCGCTGAGTTTCTCCAGCATTTTTGTGTACCTTCGGACACCGCTTTCAGGTCAGGCAATGCTCGAGCCTACAGTTAATCCAGGGCTAACCTGAAGAGGGGCATCAAGAAGGCCAAGCACTGCCATAAGCTCAAGATTGAGGAGCACTTCAACAACAACTCCGACCCCCGACGCATGTGGCAAGGCATCCAGGCCATCACGGACTATAGACCCACCAACACCACCCCCACATCCAGCTACGCCT
The DNA here is from genome assembly GCF_010909765.2 of Amblyraja radiata. Classification (NCBI taxonomy): domain Eukaryota; kingdom Metazoa; phylum Chordata; class Chondrichthyes; order Rajiformes; family Rajidae; genus Amblyraja; species Amblyraja radiata. The sequence continues at coordinate 46,320,750 of NC_045974.1, read as the reverse complement.
CCTCCCTTGAGGAGCTTAACCACTTCTATGGCCGCTTCGACAGGCACAATCTAGAGACAGCCATCAAGGCTGTGCTCCCTGCTGATCACCAACCCCTCACACTCACCCCCTACGACGTGTACGTGGCACTGAGTAGGACTAATGCACGTAAGGCTGCTGGCCCTGACGGCATCCCCGGGCGCGTCCTCAGGGCCTGTGCTGCGCAGCTGACAGACGTCTGGACTGACATCTTCAACCTGTCACTTGCCTAAGCAGTTGTCCCCACGTGCCTTAAAACCACCTCCATTGTGCCGGTACCAAAACACTCCACTGCGGCAAGCCTCAACCACTTCCGCCCAGTTGCACTTACCCCCATCATCACCAGGTGCTTCGAGAGGCTGGTCCTGGCACACCTCACAGGCTGCCTACCCCCCACATTGGATCCCCATCAGTTTGCCTACCGCAAGAATAGGAGTACGGAGGATGTCATCTCAACGGCACTTCACTCCACCGTCTCCCACCTCGACAACAGAGACACTTACATAAGAATGCTGTTCATCGATTACAGCTCAGCATTCAACACCATTATACCCTCTAAACTGATCACCAAACTCGGTGACCTGGGCATCGACCTATCCCTCTGCAACTGGATACTGGACTTTCTAACCAACAGACCCCAGTCTGTTAGGTTAGACAAGCACACCTCTTCAACCCTCACCCTGAACACCGGCGTTCCACAGGGCTGTGTGCTGAGCCCCCTCCTCTACTCCCTCTTCACCTACGACTGCACACCTGTACATGGTACTAACACCATCATCAAGTATGCAGATGATACAACGGTGATTGGCCCCATCAGCAACAACGATGAGTCAGCCTATAGGGAGGAGGTCCAGCTCCTAGCAGCATGGTGCGCTGACAACAACCTGGCCCTTAACTTCAAGAAGACCAAGGAGCTCATTGTAGACTTCAGGAACTCTAGGGGCGGCACACACACCCCCATCCACATCAACGGGACGGAGGTGGAACGTGTTTCCAGCTTCAGGTTCCTGGGGGTCAACATCTCCAATTACCTCTCTTGGACCCACAATACCTCAACTCTGATCAAGAAGGCTCACCAGCGTCTCTTCTTCCTGAGGAGACTGAAGAAGGTCCATCTGTCTCCCCAGTTCCTGGTGAACATCTACCGCTGCACCATCGAGAGCATCCTTACCAACTGTATCACAGTGTGGTATGGCAACTGCTCTGTCTCCGACCGGAAGGCATTCCAGAGGGTGGTGAAAATTGCCCAACGCATCACCGGTTCCTCGCTCCCCTCCATTGAGTCTGTCCAAAGCAAGCGTTGTCTGCGGAGGGCGCTCAGCATCGCCAAGGACTGCTCTAACCCCAACCATGGACTGTTTACCCTCCTACCATCCGAGAGGCGGTACAGATCTCTCCGTTGCCGGACCAATAGGTCCAGGAACAGCTTCTTCCCTGCGGCTGTCACACTACTCAACAATGTATCTCGGTGACTGCCAATCAGCCCCCCCCCCGGACACTCCTCCCATAGGAAAAACACTATGTCTGTATACATGTAAATAGTTTTATTTATTGAAATCATATTCTATGTCGCTCTTCCAGGGAGATGCTAACTGCATTTCGTTGTCTCTGTACTGTATACTGACAATGACAATTAAAGTTGAATCTGAATCATGAATCTGAATCTGAGAGGAAAGTCAGCAGCTTTCTCAGAAGGTGGCTGGGACTGCCCAGGAGCCTTAGCAGCATCGCCCTTTACGGAAATAACACCAAGATCCAGCTCCTGAAGTCCCTGGAGGAGGAGTTTAAAGTGACTCGGGCCAGAGAGGTGATGCTGTACAGGGACTCCAGCGACCCCAAGGTGGCTCAAGCAGGGGTGGAGGTGAAAACTGGGAGGAAGTGGAGAGCCGGCGAAGCAGAGTCCCGGATACGCCACAGAGTCCTGGTGGGAGCAGTGACTCGGGGAAGAGCAGGCCTGGGAATCTTCCCATCTCCCCAGTTTGACAAGGCCAAGGGGAAGGAGAGGCGCAGACGGGTCCAGGGGGAAGTGGTGGAGGAGGAGAGGTCTATCAGAGCAGTTGGATTGAGGCAGCAGGGAGTCTGGACAAGGTGGGAGCAGGTCATGGACCAAAAAGTCACATGGACTGAGCTCTGGCAGGCTGAACCACAGCGCATCAAGTTCCTGGTCCAGGCAGTGCATGATGTCCTGCCCAGCCCATTGAATCTCTTCATCTGGGGCAAAGCGGAATCTCCAGATTGCCCGCAATGCTCAGGCAAGGGGACGTTGGAACACATCCTGAGTTGTTGCCCAAAGGCTCTTGGGCAGGGCCGGTACACATGGCGTCACGACCAGGTTCTTAAACCCATTGCAGAAGCCATCAGCATGGGAATCAGCAGCTGCAGACGAGAACGCCCCACCACCCAGATGATCACATTCGTGAAGGCCGGAGTGCAGCTGCCAAGAACCACAGCAGCCAGGAATCAGTCAGGAATCCTGGCAACTGTGCAGGACTGGCAGCTTCCGTAGACCTGGTGAAACAGCTGAAGTTCCCACGGCACATTGCCACGACCACCCTGAGGCCAGATATCCTCCTGGACTCAGAGGCGACCAAAAACATCGTCTTGTTGGAACTGACTGTACCGTGGGAGGACCGTCTAGAGGAGGCCCACGAGAGGAAGATGGCCAAGTATGAAGAACTGGTCATAGATTGCTGCAAGCAGTGCTGGAAGGCAAGGTGTATGCCCATCGAGGTTGGCTGCAGAGGTTTTGTAAGGCAATCGCTCTACAAAGCCTTGAGTGCACTGGGCATCAACGGAGTGGCGAGGATGTGTTCAGGAGCATCTATCGATGTATTTGTATCAATCAATGTGTGTGTATATATGTGTGTGCATACAAATATGTATGTATATGTATATATTGTGATATCTATATTACTAAAAGTCTGTTCTTGACCGGTTTTGGCCATCTGTGCTGCGATTACCGAGAGAACGCCGTCACCTACGGCCGTCATTTCTGGCCACCTCGCTCAGAGCCCCCCTCCGCCGCACGTGTGCGGAGGATTTTACCCGTCGATTAGAAATGACGGAGATATTAATGTTTTTACAAAATTCCCCATTCTCTCTGCTGCCCCCGCTGGCGGCAGGGGGGAGGGACTATAAAACCAGGAAGTGGTGTGCCACGCAGTCTCTTCAAGATGGAGGAAGGCAGAGGGTCACGTTTCTCTGAGCTGTGAATAACACTGAACACATGTCTACTCAAATGTAAGTGCCCTTAGTGATTCTAAAATGCTTGCAGAATGTGTCTATTGGTTCTAAAGCTTGCAAAAAATGTATATTGGTTCTAATTCTTGCAAAAAATGTCTATTGGTTATAAACTTGCAAAAAAAATGTCTATTGGTTCTAAAGCTTGCAAAAAAATATATATTGGTTTTAAAGCTTGCAAAAAAAATGTCTATTGGTTCTAAAGCTTGCAAAAAAATGTCTATTGGTTCTAAAGCTTGCAAAAAAATGTCTATTGGTTCTAAAGCTAGCAAAAAGTGTCTCTATTGCTTCTAAAGCTTGCAAAAGGTGTCCCTATTGGTTCTAACGCTTGCAAAAAAAATGTATATTGGTTCTAAACTTGCAAAACAATATCTATTGGTTCCAAAGCTTGCAAAAAAAAAAGACTATTGGTTCTAAACCTTGCAAAAAAAATGTCTATTGGTTCTAAAGCTTGCAAAAAAATGTCTATTGGTTCTAAAGCTTGCAAAAAAAATGTCTATTGGTTCTAAAGCTAGCAAAAAGTGTCTCTATCGGTTCTAAAGCTTGCAAAAAGTGTCTCTATTGGTTCTAAATCTTGCAAAAAAATGTCTATTGGTTCTAAAATGGTTCATACTAGCGCTCCAGAAAGCGCCCCCCCCCCCCCTCCCCTGGTTGGCTTGGCTTGGCTTGGGTGTGTCTTGAAATTGAAAGGCACTACTTTCTGCAATTGGTGGCAGGAAGTTGAAAGGCACTACTTAATGCAAATGGTGGCTTGGGAGCTTTGGCTTGAAGTTGAAAGGCACTATTACTGCAAATTGGTTGCTTTGGCTTGAAGTTGAAAGGAACTACAATACAATTATACAATACAATACAATTCAATTTATTGTCATTTGGACCCCTTGAGGTCCAAACGAAATGCCGTTTCTGCAGCCATACATTACAAACACAAGACACAACATAATTTACATAAACATCCATCACATTGCTGTGATGGAAGGCCAAAAAAACTTTTCTCTCCACTGCACTCCCCCCCGATGTCAGAGTCAAAGTCAAAGCCCCCGGCGGGCGATGGCGAATTGTCCCGTGGCCATTAAAGCCACGCCGGGTGATGCAAGGTCGCACACCGGGTCTTGATGTTAGAGCCCCCGGCGCGCGCTCGCAGAGACCCGCAGCCATTCCAAGCCGCGCGGGGCGGTGCTGTAAAGCCCCGCTCAGGTGCTCTTCAACCCCGCAACTCGGGCGGGAGAAGTCGCCGTTGCGGAAGCCCCGAAAAGCGGTCTCCCTCCAGGGACCCACGGACTCCCGGTGTCACTGTCCGCCAAACCCGCAGTTGCAGCCACCGAAACTCCGGGGGTCGGGCCGCAGCAGCGTCCACCACAGCTCCACCCGCTCTGGACTCGGCCAGCTCCGCGACGGTGAGGTGAATAGTCGGCACCACAGCCCCCGGTCTTCCTGTTGGAGGCCGCTCCTCGTTGCAGCCCCAACGACAAAGGAGACCCGACAAAGAAAAGGTCGGGTCTCCCGTACAGGGAGAGATTTAAAAGTTACCCCCTCCCCCCCCCCACCACCCCCACCCCCCCCCCCCCCACACACATACCCCAACAAAAAATAACAAAAACTACATAAAAGCATAGACATAAAATAATAAAAACGCAGACGGACTGCAGAGGCCGCTGCTGACGAGAGTCGCGCCGCCTACCGGATTGTAATCTACTACTTACTGCAAATGATGGCTTGGTTGCTTTGGCTTGAAATTGAAAGGCACTACTTACTGCAAATGGTGGCTTGGGTGTGGCTTGAAGTTGAAAGACACCACTTACTGCAAATGGTGGCATGAAGTTGAAAGGCACTACTTACTGCAAATGGTGGATTGGTTGCTTTGGCTTGAAGTTGAAAGGCACTTTCACTGCAAATGGTGGCTTGCGAGCTTTGACTTGTTGAAAGGCAATACTTCCTGCAAATGATGGCTTGGGTGTGGCTTGAAGTTGCAAGGCACTTACTGCAAATGGGGGGCGTGGGTGCATTGGCTTGAAGTTGAAAGGTACTACTTACTACAAATTGTAACTTGAAGTTGAAGGGCACTACTTACTGCAAATGGTGGCATGAAGTTGAAAGGCACTACTTACTGCAAATGATGGCTTGGGTGCTTTGGCTTGCAGTTGAAAGGCAGTACTTACTGCAAATGGTGGCGGGTGTGGCTTGAAGTTGAAATACACCACTTACTGCAAATGGTGGCATGAAATTGAAAGGCACTACTTACTGCAAATGGTGGCTTAGGAGCTTTGACTTGAAGTTGAAAGGCACTACTTACTGCAAATGGAGGCTTGGGAGCTTTGGCTTGAAGTTGAAAGGCACTACTGACTGCAAATGATGGCTTGGGTGTGGCTTGAAGTTGAAAGGCACTACTTACTGCAAATGGTGGCTTGGTTGCTTTGACTTGAAGTTGAAATGCATCTCTTACTGCTGATGGTGGTATGAAGTTGAAACACACTACTTACTGCAAATGGTGGCTTGGGTGCTTTGGCTTGAAGTTACTACTGTAAATGCACTTACTTCCTGTTTGCATTGTATATTGATTTTAGATAAAACGCTACCACTTACGGCTGTGATTTTTGGCCATCTTACTCAGTCACCCTCTGCTGAGCAGATGCAGCGAATTCTTCCCATCAATGAAAAATAAAAATGTTATTCGTTTTTAAAAAAATGTTGAGAATCTTTCTCCTGTCAATCACTCCATGAAAGCCACACCTTTTCCGGTGGGGGGGGAGGGGTTATAAAGCCGGAAATGTGGGTGCAAGATGGAGGAGGGAGAGGTCACGACTCGCTGTCTTTAGTGGCTTTGCACCCTACTTCAAATGGTATGAAACTGCACTTGAATTTGGTGGCCTTGCACCCTGCTAGAAGTGGTAAGAAACTGCACTTGAATTTGGTGGCCTTATACCCCGCTTGAAATAGAATTTCAAGGATTACCCGTGAGTCAACTACCAGCCCACCAGCCGTGAGTGAGTGAGAGAGTTCCCAGCACAACAGGCTTGATTGACTGAGACGCCAGCCCAAGAATCCATTTGGCGCACAATTTGCATACTAGCCCTCTGGAAACCAGTCCCTTCAGCCCACAACACCCATACTAGCGCTCCAGAAAGCCCCCCCCCCCCCCCCAACTGGCCACCAATATTAGAATTGGTGGAGAGGTGGAATATTGCGTTGGATGACCAGTGTCCTGTGTGATGCTGGGACCCAACGGGTCACACGTAGTCTAGTAAATATATATAAGTTAAATTAAATTTTGTGCACAGTGTGTGTTAAAGCAATAGAAGGGAAACTGCACAATACAATGAAAGGGAAACTACGGAAAGGTGGCGGCTGGGGAGGAAAGATAGGAGGGAAATGGGGGAACGGGGAAAACATTTACAATAAAATTAACTAAAATATGTGATGTGATAGATGCGCTAAATCAAACACTGTTCCCTACAACACTGATTACACCAGACGATAGAGTGGAGTGCACAGTGGGAGGCATACCGGAAGTCACGTTTGGCACAAACAAATGGCGGCCGTGACGTTCCGTCACGTACTACACGTCAGTCCATTGAATTTCGGAGGAGTGGTCTATCTTGCTCCTCTAGGATCTTTGCTTTGGAGGGGAATGGACAGGCAACATGTCGGGTCTGGACACTGCTGTCTCTCCAGCTTGTGTGTCACCTTGTCAAAGTTTGTTTCTTAAAAAGCAGATAGCAACAAAAATGTAAAAGGTAAACCATGGAAATCTTTAATTGATTCGTCAGACGGGAGTGGCAAGATCTACAAAGAGCACAAACGTTGCTCAGTGCTTCTCGGGCTCCACTCTCAGAACAAAAGGTTAGCGCAATTATACATTTTCGTTATCAGTAAAACACTCCTACCAAGTCTGAATATGGCATGACTGAAAGATTCTGTAGCCTGTCAGAATATCGGAAAAGCTGGGTTCAAATCAAGCTCATCCAATAACAAGTTATTACTTATCTCTGGAGCGACAGCTATTTTTTTCAATCTTGGCTTCTTTATGGCCTTGAAAGAAGCACATCTTATTACGCAGGCTTCACACTTCCTGTAATGAAGTGACCAGAAATATATGCAATGCTCTCTTGTCACAGCAGGAGCAGCTGCTTGCCGGCGTGAGTCCGCCAGTGCTGCCGCAGCCCCCGCAAGCTGTTAAACTCCACACCGCAGTACGGGCAGTCGTAGGGCTGGCCACTGGTGTGCACGCGCTGGTGAGACAGGGCATGTGAGGCCATGGCAAAGCGCTCTCCACACACCGGGCTGGGGACGGGACGGTCGCCGGCGTGCACCCGCTGATGGGACAGCAGATAGGTGGAGTGGGTGAAGTCCCTTGCCGCACTGGGCGCATGTGTAGGGACGCTCACCGGTGTGGTTGCGCTGGTGCACCAGCAGCTTGCTGGAGGAAGTGAAGCCCTTGCCGCACTGGGCACAGGTGTAGGGACGCTCGCTGGTGTGGGTGTGCTGGTGCTCCAGCAGGCTGTGGGACTGGGTGAAGCCCTTGCCGCAGTCGCTGCAGGTGTAGGAGCGCTCCCCGGTGTGGGTGCACTGGTGGGACAGCAGCTTGTAGGAGCAAGTGAAGCCCTTGCTGCACTGGGCGCATGTGTAGGGACGCTCACCGGTGTGGTTGCGCTGGTGCACCAGTAGCTGACTGGACTGGGTGAAGCCCTTGCCGCACTAAGCGCAGGTGTACGGACGCCCGCCGGTGTGGGTGCACTGGTGCACCAGCAGGTAGCTGGAGAGGATGAAGCCCTTGCCACAGTCGTTGCAGGTGTAGGGTCGTTCCCGGGTGTGCAGGAGCCTGTGCCTCTTCAGGTCCGGCAATGACTAGAAGCCTTTGCCGCAGTCAGAGCAGATGAAGGGCCGCTCACTGCTGTGCATGCGGTTGTGCCGCAGCAGGTTGCTGTAGCGGGTGAAGCTCTTGCCACATTCCGAGTAGTTGAAGGGGCGTTCTCCTGTGTGCACCCGCCGGTGGATCTCCAGCTCGCTCGGGCATTGCCAGGCCTTGCTACACACGTCACACTCATAACGCTTCTCCTTGTTGTGCCCCGTCATGTGGTCCTCCATCAAAGCTCAGCCCCTCGAAGCTCGAGCTCACAGAGCAGATGGGGGGGGGGGGGGGGGGGCTCACCGTCACCTTGGCCGCCCTCAATGGCTGCTCAAGTCCCCGTCTCTCCGTCCACAGCAACGGCTCCTAAACCATGCAGGAGGGGAACACAGCGGGTCAAGTAGCTGGCAAACAGCACATTACTAGCACATATTTGGTGGAGGAAACCGTTATTTAATTTTGCGCGGCACAGTGGTGCAGTGGTACAGTTGCTGCCTCACCGCCAGACCCGGGTTCGATCCTGACCATGGGTGCTGTCTGTACGGAGTTTGTACGTTCTCCCCTTGACCTGCGTGGGTTTTTACTCCGGGTGCTCCATTTCCTCCAACATTTCAAAGACGTTCAGAGTTGGAATATTAATCGGCCTCCGTAAAATTGTTAAATTGTCCCTAATGTGCGTTGGATGATCGGTGGTCGGCGCGGACTCCGCGGGCCGAAAGACCTGTTTCCGCGCTGCATCTCTAAACTAAATTAAACCAAAGAAGGGTCTCGACGAAAAATGTCACCCATTCCTTCTCTCCACAGATGCTGCCTGTCCCGTTGAGTTACTCCAGCACTTTGTGTCTATCTTCTCCACAGATGCTGCCTGACATGCTGAGTTACTCCAGCACTCTCTCTCTATCTCTGCCTCTCTCTGTCTCTGTGTGTGCCTCTCTCTCTCTCTCTCTCTCTCTCTCTCTCTCTCTCTCTCTCTCTCTCTCTCTCTCTCTCTCTCTCTCTCTCTCTCTCTCTCTCTCTCTCTCTCTCTCTCTCTCTCTCTGTCCCTCTCTAGTCTCTCTCTCTCTGTAACTGGTGTTGACATGGATAGAAAATTGGTTGGCAGACGGGAAGCAAAGAGTAGGAGTGGACGGGTCCTTTTCAGAATGGCAGGCAGTGACGGGTGTTGGGGCCGCAACTGTTTACCATATATACTAATGATTTGGAAGAGGGAATTAGGAGCAACACTAGCAAGTTTGTGGATGACACAAAGCTGGGTGGCAGTGTGAACTGTGAAGAGGATGTTAGGAGGTTGCAGGGTGCAGGGTGACCTGGACAGGTTGAGTGAGAGGGCAGATGCGTGGCAGATGCAGTATAATATAGATAAATGTGGGGTTATCCAGTTTGATGGCAAAAACAAGGGGGCATTTTATTATCTCAATAGGGTTAGGTTAGGTTAGGTTAGGTAAGGGGGAGGTGCAGCGAGACCTGGGCGTCCTTGTACACCGGTCACTGAAAGTTGGCGTGCAAGTACAGCAGGCAGTGAAGAAAGCTAATGGAATGTTGGCCTTCATAACAAAAGGATTTCAGTATAAGAGTATAGAGTTTTTCTGCAGTTGTATAGGGCTCTGGTGAGACCACATCTAGAGTATTGTGTACAGTTTTGGTCTCCTAATTTGAGGAAGGACATCCACGTGATTGAGGCAGTGCAGCGCAGGTTCACGAGATTGATCCCTGGAATGGCGGGACTGTCATATGTGGAAAGATTGAATAGACTAGGCTTGTATTTGCTGGAGTTTAGAAGGATGAGGGTGGTTCTTTAGGGACGACAGATGGCACAATGGGCTAAGTGTTCGACTGGCAACCGGAAGGTAGCCGGTTCGAATCCCGCTTGGAGTGCATACTGTCGTTGTGTCCTTGGGCAAGACACTTCACCCACCTTTGCCTGTGTGTGAATGTGTGTGAGTGATTGGTGGTGGTCGGAGGGGGCGTAGGCGCAGATTGGCAGCCACGCTTCCGTCAGTCTGCCCCAGGGCAGCTGTGGCTACAGAAGTAGCTTACCACCACCGAGTGTGACTGAGGAGTGAATGAATAATGCGATGTAAAGCGCCTTGAGTATTAGAAAGGCGCTATATAAATCCCATCCATTATTATTATTATTATCTTATAGAAACATATAAAATTATAAAAGGACTGGCCAAGCTAGATGCAGGAAAAATGTTCCCAATGTTGGGCGAGTCCAGAACCAGGGGCCACAGTCTTAGAATAAATGGGAGGTCATTTAAGACTGAGGTGAGAAAAAACTTTGTCACCCAGTTGTGAATTTATGGAATTCTCTGCCACTGAGGGCAGTGGAGGCCAAGTCACTGGATGGATTTAAGAGAGAGCTAGATAGAGCTCTAGGGGCTAGTGGAGTCAAGGGATATGGGGAGAAGGCAGGCACGGGTTATTGATAGGGGACGATCAGCCATGATCACAATGAATGGCGGTGCTGACTCGAAGGGCCGAATTGCCTCCTCCTGCACCTATTTTCTATGTTTCTATGTTTAACTGTCTGTTTCTCCCTCCCTCTGTCCCTCCTCTCTCCCTCTCTCTCTGTCTCTCTCTAAGTCTCAATCTCTATCTCTCTCTGTGTCTCTGTCTCTCCCTCTCTCTCGTTCTCTGTCTCTCTCTCTTTGTCTCTCTCTTCCCCCCCCCCCCCTCTGTCTCTCTCTGTCTCTCACTCTCTTTCTCTCACTCTCTCTCTGTCTCTTTCTGTCTCTCTCTCTTCTTTCTCTCACTCTCTCTTAGGGGGGGAGGGGGGTCTGATTGGGCGAGAGCGCAGATATTGGTATCTAAGCTCTGTAGCAGAGATATCGCTGATAGAGAGAGAGAGAGCGAGAGAGTAGCGGAGCGATCAGCGTCTTTCGCTCTCTATCTCTCGCTGTCTCTATCACTATCCGCTATCTAGACTCTCTCTCTCTCGCTCGCGAGATGCTCTCGTCCTATCTTCTATCTTCTACTCCTCTCTCGCTCTCTCTTCTCCTCGCTCTCTCTCTCTCTCGCTCTATCTCACTCTGTCCCCTCGCTTTGTCTCTCTCTGTCTCTCTCTCTCTGCCTCTCACAGTCTCCCACTGTCTCTGGAGGTGGAACAGCAATGGCAGGAATTTCTGGGCATAATCCGGAAGACGCAGGATCATTTCAATCCAAAAAGGAAGAAAGATTCTAAGGGGAGTAGGAGGCAACAGTGCCTGACAAGAGAAAGTTAGGGCTAGAATAAAACTAAAAGGTCCCGCACGGGACAGTGGTGACTAAAATTAGAGCACATGTATTGGGGGTAGGGTGTTGACATGGATAGAAAATGGGTTGGCAGGCCGGAAGCAAAGAGTAGGAGTGAACGGGTCCTTTTCAGAATTGCAGGCAGTGGCGAGTGGAGTGCCGCAAGGCTCGGTGTTGGGGCCACAACTGTTTACCATATATATTAATGATTTGGAAGAGGGAATTAGGAGCAACACTAGCAAGTTTGCGGATGACACAAAGCTGGGTGGCAGAGTGAACTGTGAAGAGGATGTTTGGAGGTTGCAGGGTGACCTGGACAGATTGAGTGAGTGGGCAGATGCATGGCAGATGCAGTACAATATAGATAAATGTGAGGTTATCCACTTTGGCGGCAAAAACAAGGGGGCAGATTATTATCTCAATGGGGTTAGGTTAGGTAAGGGGGAGGTACAGCGAGACCTGGGTGTCCTTGTACACCCGTCACTGAAAGTTGGCGTGCAGGCACAGCAGGCAGTGAAGAAAGCTAATGGAATGTTGGCCTTCATAACAAGACGATTTCAGTATAGGAGTAAAGAGGTTCTTCTGCAGTTGTATAGGGTTCTGCTGAGACCACGTCTGGAGTATTGTGTACAGTTTTGGTCACCTAATTTGAGGACGGACATCCTTGTGATTGAAGCAGTGCAGCATAGATTCACGAGAATGGTCCCTGCGATGGCGGGACTGTCATATGAGGAAAGATTGAAAAGACTAGGCTTGTATTCACTGGAGTTTAGAAGGATGAGGGGGTTCTTATAGAAACATATACAATTATAAAGGACTGGACAAGCTAGATGCAGGAAAAAAATTCCCAATGTTGGGCGAGTCCAGAACCAGGGGCCACCGTCTTAGAATAAAGGGGAGGTCATTTAAGACTGAGGTGAGAAAAAACGTTTTCACCCAAAGAGTTGTGAATTTATGGAATTCCCTGCCACAGAGGGCAGTGGAGGCCAAGTCACTGGATGGATTTAAGAGAGAGTTAGATAGAGCTCTAGTGGCTAGTGGAGTCAATGGATATGGGGAGAAGGCAGGCACGGGTAATTGATAAGGGATGGTCAGCCATGATCACAATGAATGGCGGTGCTGGCTCAAAGGGCCGAATGGCCTCCTCCTGCACCAATTTTCTATGATTCTATGTTTCTAAAAGAAAAGATGTATAATGCAGCAAAGAGTAGCCGGAAGTCAGAGGATTGGGAAACCTTCATATGACAACAGAAGGAAACAAAACGGGCAATACGGGCTGAAAAGATGAAGTACGAGGGGAAGCTGGCCAGGAATATAAAGAAGGACAGTAAAAGCTTCTTTAGATTTGTTAAGGGAAAAAGAGTAGCAAAGCCAAATGTGGGCCCTTGAAGGCAGACACAGGTGAAATTATTATGGGCAACAAGGAAATGACAGAAGAGTTGAATAGGTACTTTGGATCTGTCTCCACTAAGGAAGACACAAACAATCTCCCAGATGTACTGGAGGACAGAGGATCTAAGGGGGTAGAGGAACTGAAATAGATTTTCATTAGTCGAGAAATAGTATTGTGTAGGCTAATGGGACTGAAGGATGATAAATCCCCTGCGCCTGATGGTCTGCATCCCAGGGTCCTCAGGGAGGTGGCTCTAGAAATAGTGGACACATTAGTGATCATTTTCCAATGTTCAATGAATTCAGGAGCAGTCCCTGTGGATTGGAGGATAGCTAATGTTATCCCACTTTTCAAGAAAGGAGTGAGAGAGTAAACGGGGAATTACAGACCAGTTAGCCTGACTTCGGTGGTGGGAAAGATGCTGGTGTCAATTATTAAAGAGGTAATAATGGGGCATTTGGATAGCAGTAAAAGGATTAGTCCAAGTCAACATGGATTTATGAAAAGGAATTCGTGCTTGACTAATCTTCTGGAATTTTTTGAGGATGTGACAAGTAAAATGTATGAAGGGGTGCCAGTGGATGTAGTGTATCTAGACTTTCAGAAAGCCTTTGATAAGGTCCTGCACGGGAGACTGGTGACTAAAATTAGAGCATATGGTATTGGGGGTAGGGTGTTGACATGGATAGAAAATTGGTTGACAGACCGGAAGCAAAGAGTAAGAGTGAACGGGTCGTTTTCAGAATGGCAGGCAGTGGCGAGTGGAGTGCCGCAAGGCTCGGTGTTGGGGCGGCAACTGTTTACCATATATATTAATGATTTGGAAGAGGGAATTAGGAGCAACACTAGCAAGTTTGTGGATGACACAAAGCTGGGTGGCAGTGTGAACTGTGAAGAGGATGTTACGAGGGTGACCTGGACAGGTTGAGTGAGTGGGCACATGCGTAGCAGATGCGTAGCAGATGCAGTATAATATAGATAAATGTGAGGTTATCCACTTTGGCAGCAAAAACAAGGGGGCAGATTATTATCTCAATGGGGTTAGGTAAGGGGAGGTACAGCGCGACTTGGGTGTCCTTGTACACCCGTCACTGAAAGTTGGCGTGCAGGTACAGCAGGCAGTGAAGAAAGCTAATGGAATGTTGGCCTTCATAACAAGAGGATTTCAGTATAGGAGTAAAGAGGTTCTTCTGCAGTTGTATAGGGCTCTGATGAGACCACATCTGGAGTATTGTGTACAGTTTTGGTCACCTAATTTGAGGACGGACATCCTTGTGATTGAAGCAGTGCAGCATAGGTTCACGAGAATGGTCCCTAGGATGGCGGGACTGTCATGTGACGAAAGATTGAAAAGACTAGGCTTGTATTCACTGGAGTTTAGAAGGATGAGGGGGTTCTTATAGAAACATATACAATTATAAAAGGACTGGACAAGCTAGATGCAGGAAAAATGTTCCCAGTGTTGGGCGAGTCCAGAACCAGGGGCCACCGTCTTAGAATAAAGGGGAGGTCATTTAAGACTGAGGTGAGAAAAAACGTTTTCACCCAGAGAGTTGTGAATTTATGGAATTTCCTGCCACAGAGGGCAGTGGAGGCCAAGTCACTAGATGGATTTAAGAGAGAGTTAGATAGAGCTCTAGGGGCTAGTGGAGTCAAGGGATATGGGGATAAGGCAGGCACGGGTAATTGATAAGGGATGATCAGCCATGATCACAATGAATGGCGGTGCTGGCTCAAATGGCCGAATGGCCTCCTCCTGCACCTATTTTCTATGTTTCTATGTTTCTAATAGAAAAGATGTATAATGCGGCAAAGAGTAGCCGGAAGCCAGAGGATTGGGAAACCTTCATAGGACAACAGAAGGAAACAAAACGGGCAATACGGGCTGAAAAGATGAAGTACGAGGGGAAGCTGGCCAGGAATATAATGAAGGACAGTAAAAGCTTCTTTAGATTTGTTAAGGGAAAAAGAGTAGCAAAGCCAAATGTGGGCCCTTGAAGGCAGACACAGGTGAAATTATTATGGGCAACAAGGAAATGGCAGAAGAGTTGAATAGGTACTTTGGATCTGTCTCCACTAAGGAAGACACAAACAATCTCCCAGATGTACTGGAGGACAGAGGATCTAAGGGGGCAGAGGAACTGAAATAAATTTTCATTAGGCGAGAAATAGTATTGGGTAGGCTAATGGGACTGAAGGATGGTAAATCCCCTACGCCTGATGGTCTGCATCCCAGGGTCCTCAGGGAGGTGGCTCTAGAAATAGTGGACACATTAGTGATCATTTTCCAAAGTTCAATAGATTCAGGAGCAGTCCCTGTGGATTGGAGGATAGCTAATGTTATCCCACTTTTCAAGAAAGGAGTGAGAGAGAAAGGGGAATTACAGACGAGTTAGCCTGACTTCGGTGGTGGGAAAGATGCTGGTGTCAATTATTAAAGAGGTAATAATGGGGCATTTGGATAGCAGTAAAAGGATTAGTCCAAGTCAACATGGATTTATGAAAAGGAATTCGTGCTTGACTAATCTTTTGGAATTTTTTGAGGATGTGACAAGTAAAATGTATGAAGGGGTGCCAGTGGATGTAGTGTATCTAGACTTTCAGAAAGCCTTTGATAAGGTCCTGCACGGGAGACTGGTGACTACAATTAGAGCATATGGTATTGGGGGTAGGGTGTTGACATGGATAGAAAATTGGTTGGCAGACCGGAAGCAAAGAGTAAGAGTGAACGGGTCGTTTTCAGAATGGCAGGCAGTGGCGAGTGGAGTGCCGCAAGGCTCGGTTTTGGGGCCGGCAACTGTTTACCATATATATTAATGATTTGGAAGAGGGAATTAGGAGCAACACTAGCAAGTTTGTGGATGACACAAAGCTGGGTGGCAGTGTGAACTGTGAAGAGGATGTTAGGAGGGTGACCTGGACAGGTTGACTGAGTGGGCAGATGCGTGGCAGATGCAGTATAATATAGATAAATGTGAGGTTATCCACTTTGGCAGCAAAAACAAGGGGGCAGGTTATTATCTCAATGGGGTTAGGTAAATGGGAGGTACAGCGAGACTTGGGTGTCCTTGTACACCGGTCACTGAAAGTTGGCATGCAGGTACAGCAGGCAGTGAAGAAAGCTAATGGAATGTTGGCCTTCATAACAAGAGGATTTCAGTATAGGAGTAAAGAGGTTCTTCTGCAGTTGTATAGGGCTCTAGTGAGACCACATCTGGAGTATTGTGCACTGTTTTGGTCTCCTAATTTGAGGAAGGACATCGTTGTGATTGAAGCAGTGCAGCGTAGATTCACGAGAATGGTCCCTGGGATGGCGGGACTGTCATATGAGGAAAGATTGAAAAGACTAGGCTTGTATTCACTGGAGTTTCGAAGGATAAGGGGGATCTTATAGAAACATATAAAATTATAAAAGGACTGGACAAGCTAGATGCAGGAAAAATGTTCCCAATGTTGGGCGAGTCCAGAACCAGGGGCCACCGTCTTAGAATAAAGGGGAGATCCATTTAAGACTGAGGTGAGAAAAAGCTTTTTCACCCAGAGATTTGTGAATTTATGGCATTCCCTGCCACAGAGGGCAGTAGAGGCCAAATCACTGGATGAATTTAAGAGAGAGTTAGATAGAGCTCTAGGGGCCAGTGGAGTCAAAATATATGGGGAGAAGGCAGGCACGGGTTATTGATAGGGGACGATCAGCCATGATCACAATGAATGGCGGTGCTGGCTCGAAGGGCCGAATGGCCTCTTCCTGCATCTATTTTCTATGTTTCTATGTCTCTCTCTCTTTATCTCGCTCTCCCGATGTCTGTCTCTCTGTGTCCCTCTATGTCTCTCTCTCTCTCTCTCGCTCTCTCTGTCTCTGTTTCTCAGCCTCTGTCTGTCTATCTCTCTCTCTCTGCCTATCTCTCTCTCTCTGCCTATCTCTCTCTCTGTCTCTCTCTTTTCCCCTCTCTCTGCCTCTCTCTCCCTCTCTCTCTCCATCTCTCTCTCTGCCTCCCCCTCTCACTCTCTCTGTATTGAGTCTAGAAGTTGGGAGGTCACGTTGCAGTTGTACAAGACGTTGGTGAGGCTGCATTTATAGTATTGCGTTCACTTCTGGGCACCGTGTTACAGGAAAGATGTCATCGAGCTTCGAAAGGGCGCGGAGAAGATTCACGAGGATGTTGCCGGTTCTCGAGGGGCCTGAGCTACAGGGAGAGCTTGAGGCAGGCTGGGACTCTATTCCTTGGAGCACAGGAGGATGAGGGGTGATCTTATAGAGGTGTACAAAATCACCAGAGGAATAGATCGGCAAGACGCACAGAGTCTCTTGCCCAGAGCAGGGGGATCGAGGACCAGAGGACACGGGTTTAAGGTGAGATACGCGGGGGTGGGAAAATTTAATAGGAATCTGAGGGGCAATTTTTCCATATGGGTGTATGGAACGAGCTGCCGGAGGAGGTAGTTGAGGCTGGGACTATCACAACACTTGGACAGGTACATGGATAGGACAGGTTTGGAGGGATATGGGCCAAACGCGGGCAGCAGGTGGGACCAGTGTAGATGGGGCATGTTGGCCGGTGTGGGACTAGTGTAGACGGGACATGTTGGTCGGGGTGGGCAGGTTGGGCTGAAGTCCGGGTGGAGGGCGAAAAGCCGCAGTTTTGGTTCCGGGGTGTTTTTCTGTTTTTTGCTGCATTCAGGATGGGATGGAGAGGAAAAATGAGGGGGAGAAGTAATGAGTGTGAGAGATAATTTGGGAGAGTTTTGAAAACTTTTGAGAAACCTTTGACGAAGGTTTGGAGAGATTGAGGGAGGGAGAGAGAGAGAGAGAGGGGGAGAGAGATAGGAGAGAGCGAGGGAGAGAGAGAGAGAGAGGTGCAGACGAGGAGAGAGATGACCGAGAGAGAGAGATGAGATGAGAGTTAGAGAGAGAGATGAGAGAGAGAGGAGACGAGAGAGAGATGAGAGAGGACCGAGATGAGAGAGAGAGGGAGGGAGGGAGGAGGGAGGGGGAGAGAGAGGGAGCGAGAGAGAAGGGGGGATGAGGGGGGAGGGGGGAGAGATAGGGAGGGAGGGAGGGGGAGAGAGAGAGAGAGAGAGAGAGGGAGGGAGAGAGGGGGGAGAGAGAGGGAGAGAGAGAGAGAGGGGGGATGAGGGAGAGGGAAGTATTCACCTCTCCCTCCCTGTCTGGTCATCATGGTGGCCTAGCGGTAGAGTTTCCGCCTCACGGCGCCAGAGACCAGGGTTCCATCCCGACCACGGCCGCTGTCTGAACGGAGTATCCACGTTCTCTCCCCTTGACCTGTGTGGGTTTTCTCCAGGCACTCCGGTTTCCTCCCACCAGGGCCGGATTTGCGTATAAGCTAGACAAGCTTAAGCTTAGGGCCTCGAGATCTAGGGGGGCCTCGGCCCGCTCCACCAAGGTGTATAAAGCTTTTGACATAATGGCGTTGTTACAAACCCTACCATCGGTGGCGCTGTGCTTGATATTCCGGAGGCTTTGGTGTTGTGGGGGGGGGGGGGGTTAAAATGCAGGTGAGGTTTATATTCATTTAGGAGAGGACTTCCTACTGTTTGCCTGCTGACCCTGGACACTCCACCACCCTCCAGCAACCCACAGCCGTTGCCTTACCTGCAGCCTGGACTCAGCACCAGTACTGAAGTTTCCACGCTGCAGACTCCAACTCCCCTGAGTTTGACTGCACTGGGTCTTAGTACTAGTCCCCAAATCCTGGTAACCTCAGTGGCTGGTCCACTGGGTCTTCCCCATTCCCCTCAATCCATGTGACCCCAGCTCTTCCCCACCCACAATACAGTCCTCATTCCCCCTCACCACCCACCACCCCCAGGACCGGATTTAGATGAAGAGAGGCCCTAAGCTGTTCCACTTGTGAGCCCGCCCCCCCCCCCCCAAATCCCCCACCCCCACGACTAGAGGAAGATGGTCCACCAGATTGACACCGTATTTGCAGCCGAGCGTAGCCAATGAGATAAGGGGCTGGAAAGCTGTGCTTTATTTATTTATGTATCTATCTATCTAGGGTGGCTGGGACGGTGTTCTGGCGGTGGTGGCCTGAGTCCTGGGTTCAGCCGCGGGCCAGCGGCTGCGTCTGCAGGACTGGTGGGCGGCAGCTTCGACCACCTCGGGCCGCGGTGTTTGAGCCGCGGGACTGATTTGTAACATCGCCCGGAGGGGTATCGCCTCAGCGCAGAGGGAGAAGAGGAGGAAAGAGACTGCAGACCTAAGACTTTTGCCTCCATCACAGTGAGGAGATGCTGGGTGGATTCACTGTGGTGGGTGTTAATATGTGTTTATTGTTGTTTTTATTGTATTGTATGTATGACTGCTGAAATTTCGTTCAGACTTCGGTCTTAATGACAATAAAGGCTATCTATCTATCTATCTATCTATCTATCTATCTATCTATCTATCTATCTATCTATCTATCTATCTATCTATCTATCTATCTATCTATCTATCTATCTATCTATCTATCTATCTATCTATCTATCTATCTATCTATCTATCTATCTATTTATTTATTGCCAGTGCTAGTGATGAGTTATTGGCTTAAAACACTATTATTCTGAAATGGAGGGCAAGGGAAATTACTGAAGGGTTGTTTAGAGACTACAATGACGTGACAGCATATGTAAGAAAGGCCTATGACAGTCAAAAATATTATACACCTTGCAGGCTCTCACTTAATATTTTTTCTCTGTTGTCAGCCGGGCAACCTTGGCAGCTTTTTAAGTTGCCAAATAACAGTTTAGGTGATCATTTAAGACGGCTTGCATGACGCGTGCGATAATGTGCTTGGACGAAGTGCGTAGTTACCAGTCGGAATTATGCTCAATGAAGCACTCACATATTATTTCTGCTTCAAATAAAGCCACAAACTAAACATATTCACCAATCAAGACATGATATGTCCCACAATGACTTGCAGCAAAATTATAATACAGTATCTCAACTCTGTTTACATGTTGCAATGAATGCAATTTCTATTATTTCTTTCCACTTCCAAACAACAATGTGGTTGGATTATTCAGCGTATAATCAACCTCGGTGAGACCAAGCGCAGGCTTGGCGACCGCTTCGCACATCACCTCCACTCAGTTCGCAATAACCAACCTGATCTCCCGGTAGCTCAGCACTTCAACTCCCCTTCCCATTCCAAATCCGACCTTTCTGTCCTGGGCCTCCTCCATGGCCAGAGTGAGGCCCACCGCATATTGGAGGAACAGCACCTCATATTTGCTTGGGTAGTTTACACCCCAGCGGTATGCACATTGGCTTCTCTAATTTCAGGTAGCCCTTGCTTTCTCCCTCCTTCCCCTCCCATTCCCAGCTCTCCCACAGCCTACTGTCTCCACCTCTTCCTTTCTATTTCATGTCCCACCTTTGCCACACTAGTCGTTTTAATTAAGTTCAAGACTTAACTACATTGGCCATAAAGTTGCTGCCTAAAAGTGCCAGAGACCCGGAATTGATCCTGAATATGGGTGCTGTCTGTATGGAGTTTGCTCCTTTTCCCCTTTGATCACATGGGTTATCTCCGTGTGCTCTTGTTTCCTTCCACATTCCAAAGGTGTGCAGGAACCTATTTCAGACCCAACCAAAAACGTAATATTTTCCTTGTGTCCAGAGATTCTGTCTGACCTGTTGAGTTACTCCAGCTTTTTGTGTCTATCAGTTTAAACCAGCATCTGCAGTTCCTTCCGACACACACGATACTATACGATAGAACTTTATTAATCCCAGGAGGGAAATTGTGTGTGTGGGTATATATATTATACACCAACACACACACATATATATATATTTCTATAGTTATACATTCATATATAAATATACACCGTTTTGTTTTCTCGTTTATAACATTGTTTACAGAGTGCTATGTTTTCATATTCTGTTGTGCTGCTGCAAGTAAGGATTTCATTGTTCTAACTGGGACGTGAGAGAATAAAACACTCTTGATTCTTGACTTACTCCGCTAATGTGTGGGATAGAACTAGTGTACGGGTGATCAGTGGTCGGCGTGGACTCGGTGGGCTGAAGGGCCCGTTTCCACGCTGTATCTTTAAATTGAACTAAAGACACTAAAATCAGAGAGATTCTAAAGAAGGGTCTCATAGTTATCCAACCAGACGCAACTAAATTTAAGGTACCCGTTTTTTCCCCAAGAACCCTTTTTTGATTAAGTCCAAGTCAAGATCCAAGAGAGTTTTATTGTCATGTGTCCCAGATAGGAATGAAATTCGTGCTTACTGCAGTATAACAGAATATGAGAACATAATACAGAACAGGAGATAAAAGTTCAGTGTGTTTATATACCATAGCCACAATAAATAAACAGATCAAATGCAATAGGCTGTTATTGTTCAGCCCTCTACCACCTCCAGTTTAAATTCCATTTAGAATATTTATGAAGGACCAGGAGACCAGAAGCAAGAGTTACTCCAGGGAGCTACTCCTGATCCTGGTTCAGGGAGTGATTCTGCATTAGTTTTCATCGGTTGCAGCGAGGCAGCGACTGGACAGCATGGCGGCCAAGTTCCCACAATTCAAAGCGAGGGAGAAAGTGTCCAGCGCCGACCAGTTGCCGTGGCAGTGCGCATGCGCATGGTGGCCGATGATGTGCGGGCCGTGGTTGTGCGCATGTGCAGGGTGAGGACGTGCTGGCCATAGCAGTGTGCATGTGCAAGGCGGCCTGCCGTGGGAGAGTGGAGACCCGGCGGCCCGGATACGGATGGCAGGCCGGAGACGGAGAGAGAGAGAGATAGAGAGGGGGGCCGCCCAGAGTTGAACGGCAGGTGTCCTGCCTTAGCCGGAGGCCCCCTAGATTTCGAAGCCCTAGACTTCAGCCTATGAAGCCTAGTGGTAAATCCGGCTCTGCGAGGCCCCCCTAGATCTCGAGGCCCTAAACTGAAGCTTGTCCAGCTTATGCGTAAATCCGGCCCTGGACACACCCTTACACTACAACCTCTCTCCTCTGCCTCTGTTGCAAGGTTTGAATATCGAAGCTTTATCTTTTCATAAGCCTCGTCCACAGCCTCCACGCAGGGGACCGTCAGCTCAATGATGAAAACACGTCGACAGGAGTTGGACCAGAGAAGGAGGTCTGGTCGCAGGTTGGTAACTGTGATTTCAACTGGGAACGAAAGCCTCTGGCCTAGGTCAACACGCATTTCCCAGTGCCTGGCTGTGTTCAGTGGGCATGAATTGAGAGACGAGGGGTTAGTCCTCCGTTTCTCTCCTTCCCGGATGAAGGGTGGTATTTGTGGGAATGTTATCTGAGCATTGATAGGCATGCGTTGGTGGTAACTCTCTTGCACTCAAGTTCAGCTGCCAAACATCTCAGCACCTGGTTGTGTCGCCAGGTGTATCTGCCTTGTGTTAGGCTGGTCTTACAACCGACCAGGATGTGCTTGAGGTTTGCTGGAACTGCACACAGGGGGCAGGCTGGATCCTCTCCCAGCCAAAAATTTAGGTTTGTGGGAGAGGGAAGGACGTCATATGTGGCTCTGATAATGAAGCTCAACTTATTTGACTCCATGGTCCACAGCTCTCTCCATGTGATCTTCCTCTTCTCTTTGGCATACCTGGCTGCTTCTTCCTGGTGGCGCACCTCCTCCACCACCAGGTGCCGACGTTCAGCTGGAGTAGCCTTTTGTCAGGTAGGTTTCATTGCTCCCAGGCCAAAGCCCTCTTGTTGGACATGGCCCACTATGTCCCGGTGTTGGAGGGCGGATTTTGCGTCCAGTACCACTACTGCTGGAGTCCATTTCTTCCCTGTTGC
This sequence comes from Amblyraja radiata, assembly GCF_010909765.2. Lineage (NCBI taxonomy): Eukaryota > Metazoa > Chordata > Chondrichthyes > Rajiformes > Rajidae > Amblyraja > Amblyraja radiata. The sequence continues at coordinate 46,298,237 of NC_045974.1, read as the reverse complement.
TAGGGTTGGATCGACACCTCTTATCATTGGGTCCCAGGATTCTGTTATTGTCATGTCCAGCCTCACTTTGGCACATTTGTATTCCTCCACTAGGCTTGAGACTGGCAGTGAGAGGGCTCCATTCCCATAGAGCCCTATGCTGCTGAGGCATCTCGGTAGCCAAGCCACTTCCTCACTTGTGAGTTCATCAGTCTCTCCAGCTGGTTGACATGGGATAAAGTGACCTCGTAGATGATAATTGGCCACATGAGTCGGGGCAGTAGACCAAATTGACCAAAGCTTCAGCTTCCCTGGGAGAGCAGTGTTGTTGATTTGCTTGAGGCCACTGATTGTATCCTGCCTGTCTGAGTTGTTCCACCTGCTCTGCATCCTTGAGGTATGCGGTGTACCATCGCCCAAGGCTTTTGACAAGCTTCTCGAGGACAGTTGGTATTGTCTCATTATTGATGCGGAACCTTTCATCAGTGAGCCGGCCTTTGATGAAGGAAGTACTGCAGGATTTGCTGGGTTTAATCTCCATTCAGCCCCTTTGATGTTTTCCTGGAGTTTATCCAGCAGGCATTTGGTGCATGCTTTTAGAAACATAGAAAATAGGTGCAGGAGTAGGCCATTCGGCCCTTCGAGCCAGCACCGCCATTCAATATGATCATGGCTGATCATCCAACTCAGTATCCTGTACCTGCTTTCTCTCCATACCCCCTGATCTGTTTAGCCACAAGGGCCACATCTAATTCCCTCTTAAATATAGCCAATGAACTGACCTCAACTACCTTCTGTGGCAGAGAATTCCACAGATTCACCACTTCCTGTGTGAAATTTTTTTTCTCATCTCGGTCCTAAAAGACTTATCCTGAAACTGTGACCCCCCCAACGGTGCGAGATGTCCGTCAGGGAATGTTGCCCACTGGCCAGCTGCAGACTGCAGGAGTACGTGCTGAGGGATGACGGAGAGTGTCTGAGGTGTCTTGAAGTCTGTTCCCCACGGGAAAGTGCCCGCGGAGGCGGTGGTTCGGGTGGGAAGGGAAGAATTGACCAGGGAATTACGGAGGGAGCAGTCTCTATGGAAAGCCAACAGGGTAGGTGATGGGAAGATGTGGCGAGTGGTGGGGTTACGTTGGAGGTGGCGAAACTGACGGAGGACTATTTGTTGTAAGTGACGGCTAGTGGGGTGAAAGGTGAGGACTAGGGAGGCACTGCCCTTGTTACGAGTGGGGGGATGGGGAGAGAGAGCAGTGTTAAGGGGTATTGAAGAGAGCCTGGTGAGAGCCTCATCTATAGTAGGGGAGGGGGATCCCCGTTCCCTGAAGAATTAGGACATTTCCGATGCCCTGGTGTGGAACACCTCATCCTGGGAGCAGATGCAGTAATCTGTCGACGGAGGAATTGGGAGTAGGAGATGGAGTCCTTACAGGAAGCAGGGTGGGAAGAAGTGTAGTCCAGATAGCCATGGGAGTCAGTAGGTTTATAGTGGATGTCTGTCAGAAGTCTATCACTTGCGATGGAGAGAGTGAGGTCATGGAATGGTAGGGAAGTGTCGGAAATGGTCCTGGTGTACTTGAGTGCCGGATGGAAGTTAGTGATGAAGCGGATGAAGTCAGTCAGTTGTGTGTGGGTGCAGGAGGTGGCCCCAAAGCAGTCGTCGATGTAACGGAGGTAGAGGTCGGGGATGGGGCCCTGGTACGTTTTGAACAAGGATTGTTCGACGTATCTGACAAAGAGGCAGGCGTAGCTGGGGTCCATGCGTGTGCCTATAGCTACGCCTTGTATTTGGAGGAAATGGGAGGAGTCAAACGAGAAATTATTGAGGGTAAGGACCAGCTCCGCTAAGCGGATGAGAGTGTCAGTGGACGGGTATAGGTTGCTTCTCTGGTCGAGGAAGAACGGAGGGCTTTGAGACCATCCTGGTGGTGGATGGAGGTGTAGAGTGACTGGACGTCCATGGTGAAGATGAGGGGGCGAGGGCCTAGAGAATGGAATGCGCGGAGACGACGGAGAGTGTCAGAGGTGTCTTGAACATAGGTTGGGAGGGATTTAACCAGGGGGGATAGGATGAAGTTGAGGTATGTGGAAATAAGTTCGGTACCGCAAGAGATGCTACACTTGTCACTCGTAACATAGAAACAAAGAAACATAGAAAATAGGTGCAGGAGTAGGCCATTCAGCCCTTCGAGCCTGTACCGCCATTCAATATGATCATAGCTGATCATCCACCTCAGTATTCTGTACCTGCCTTCTCTCCATACCCCCTGATCCCTTTAGCCACAAGGGCCACATCTAACTCCATCTTAAATATAGCCCATGAACTGGCCTCAACTACCTTCTGTGGCAGAGAATTCTAGAGATTCACCACTCTCTGTGTGAAAAATGTTTTTCTCATCTCGGTCCTAAAAGATTTCCCCCTTATCCTTAAACTGTGACCCCTTGTTCTGGACTTCCCCAACATCAGGAACAAACTTCCTGCATCTAACCTGTCCAACCCCTTAAGAATTTTGTAAGTTACGATAAGATCCCCCCCCCCCCCTCAATCTTCTAAATTCCAGCGAGTACAAGCCGAGTCTATCGAGTCTTTCTTCATATGAGAGTCCTGCCATCCTAGGAATCAGTCTGGTGAACCTTCTCTGTACTCCCTCTAAGGCAAGAATGTATTTTCTCAGGTTAGGAGACCAAAACTGTACGCAATACTCCGGGTGTGGTCTCACCAAGGCCCTGTACTACTGCAGTAGAACCTCCCTGCTCCTATACTCAAATCCTTTTGCTATTGTGAGATTCAAAATCACAAACGCTCTTGAGACAAATTCAGGCAAAGAAGTGTTTTAATTAAGTTCATATTCTGCAGAATATATGCCTCTCATCTGATGTCCCCTAGAGGCACACCGAGGATCGGGATGTCTTCTATCTTTATACATTTATTTTCATTATTATCACATCCTCAACCCTCCCCATTGAGCTTCTTCCAATCATAACATAAAGCCCTGATTCCCACGAGAACGTCCGGGAACGCCCACCCAACGTCAAAGACACCTCCCCTATCATGCATCGCATGTGCATTTAAATTAGGCATCTTGTCATAATGGGCGTGATTTAATATTCATGTAATCTCATCAAGCATGCGTACTTGAGCGTGACCTCGTGTCCTTCTTGCCTTTGTTCAATTTTCTCTTAAAATTCATACTGAAGTATTTCTCTTGCTACTTTTTATCTAGAATTTCTCTCTGTTCTTTATAACGTTACTTTCTATTCTACTAGCAGTCTGGCTTCTGCTGACATCTTATTTCTTTCAAAGTTATATTTCAGAGTTCTAGTATAAATCGACCATCTCTATTAACCCTTTTCTCACACTATGAATGCTAACAAAGTGGATAACCTGTTATTGTTGTTATTGTGGTCATGACATTCATGTACGCCCTGATTGGAGGAAGTCGCAGCCCACTCTTCAAGTGTTCCCCTCCGACCACCCATTGTGATGCTCGAATGATGAGCTCCATTGCCATGGTGAAAACCAGAGGAGAAATGGTACAGCCTGCCATTATGCCTACCTCAAGGTGCTGCCAGGTGGTGGTGTTGTCCAGTGTTGTGATGCAGAACTGGAGGTCCTGGAAGTAAGCGTTTACCGGCTTTGTGATGACTTCTGGGACCTGGAAGAAATTAAAAGCCGCCCAAAGAGTCTCATGGGGCACCGAACCAAAGGCATTGGCAAGATCTAAGAAAACCACATGCAAATCACTCTTTTCCTTCTTGGCTGTTTGTATCTGGTGTCAGATGACGTTTGCATGTTCCAGACATCCTGAGAAACCACGTACCCCTGCTTTCTGCACTGACGTATCAACGAAGTTGTTGCTCTGCTAAAATGCTTGGGCCACAACTCCAAAGCTGATCTTTCCTTCCACGTTCAGGCTGATCTGGCGGAATTGGCTAATGGTTGAGGAGTTCTTTTCTTTGGGAATTAAGATCCCTCCTGCCCTTCGCCATGCCTTAGGTTTAATTCCTATCCCCCATGCCACTTTCATTAACTTCCAAAGGTATTTCAGGGCACCAGGGGTGTTCCTATAGAGCCTGTATGGAATGCCATTGGGCCCTGTGGCTTATGCTGTTCTTGCCCGTTTGACTGTGTTCTCCACCTCCTTCCATGTAGGAGGCCTTATGTCCATCTGGTGCTCAGGTGGGTGGATAGGTGGCATGTCATCTGGAATGGTGACTGGCTCATACCTTCGGTTGTCAGAGTACGTCTTCCTCGGGTGCTCCTCCAGTTCCCTTACAGGAACTCTCAGGATCCCGCTCTTCTCCTTGACAAAGAGGCTTTTGACAAACTTATACGGGTCTCTGTAGAAACTTGTCCTCGCCCGTTCTTTCTTCTTGTGTTGCTTTCTCAGGCATTCTGCTCTTCGCAGGATTGCCAGGCACTGCTTTATTTCTGCCGGCAGTGTTTCGAGTCCTTTCCTTTCTGCCTCTGTGGCCTTCCTCCACTGTTTTCTCAGCTCCCTCCTTTCTTTCACCAATCTTTTGATCTCCTGCTGCCTCCTGGACTTGTAGTGGAGTGCTGATTCCTTCTGTGTCCTCTGTTTCATGACCTTCACCCCAAATCATGGTGTGTGGGGGGCGGGGGGTGGGGGAAACTTTAAAAAATCTATCCCCTGCACGGAGAACCCGACCTTTTCACTGTCAGGTCTCCGTTGTCGTTGGGGCTGCACAGTGGAGCGGCCTCCAGCAGGAACGACCTGGGGCTCCAGTCGCCATCATGCAGCTGGCAGAGTTGGGAGCGGGAGGAGCGTTGGTGGCGCGCTGCTGCGACCCGACCCCGGGGCTTCGGAGGCTTACCGCAGGTCTGGCAGACGGGAACACCGGGAGCCCGCGGATCCCTGCTGGGAGACCGCTTTTCGCGGCTTCCCCAACGGCGACTTCACCCGCCCGAGTTGCGGGGTTGAAGAGTTCCTGGAGCGGGGCCCTACATCACCGCCCCGCGCCCGCCCGGGGCTCCAACACCAAGACCCGGTGCGTGGCCTTGCATCACCCGGCGCGGCGTTAATGGCCGCGGGACAATTGCCATCGCCCACCGGGGACTTTGACTCTGACATCGGGAGGGGAATGGGAAGTGCAGGGGAGAGATAAGTTTTTGCCTTCCATCACAGCGAGGAGGAGATGCGCTGTGATGGATGTTTGTGTAAATTGTGTTGTGTCTTGGTTCTTTTTTGTGTGTATGACTGCAGAAATAAAATTTCGTTTGAACCCCTTGGGGTTCAAATGACAAATAAAATTGTATTGTATTGTATTGTATTGTATATGGTGTCTCCCATCTTCTCCAGTTTTCTTTCCACACATCCCTTCAATCCTTCCAGAAGATGGACGAGGTCAGTGTTAATGGTCACCCACTCTTTCCTCTGCCAGGGTTTAGGCCACATGATTTGAGGCGTTTTCCCTTCCATCTTCTCCTCTACCGCTGACTGTGGCTGGTTGGGCTCTGGACTCGTGTCCGTTGGTGGGACTGTACCTGGTTGAGCTTCCCCTGGCGTGTAATTTATTGTGCTTTTGTGTGTAATTTATTGTGCTTTTGGATGTAATTTATTGTGTTTTTGTATGTAATTTTTGTATATAACCATTCTCTCTCCCTCTCTCTCTCTTTCCCCTCCCCCCCTCTCTCTCCCTCTCGCTCTGTGTCTCTCTCTCCCTCTCTCTCCTCCTCTTTTTTTAGTATTTCTTTGTACCAACATTTTTTGTGCACCTCTTGTCCCAAGTCTTGTACTCAATGCTCTGACTGATGAAGACAAGCTTGACAAACAGCTTCTTTATCACCCTGTCTGTCTCTCTGTGTTATCGCTTTTACAGAATCATGTAATAGACAATAGACAATAGACAATAGGTGCAGGAGGAGGTCATTCGGCCCTTCCAGCCAGCACCGCCATTCAATGTGATCATGGCTGATCATCCCCAATCAGTACCCCTTTCCTGCCTTCTCCCCATATCCCCCCTGACTCCGCTATTTTTAAGAGCCCTATCTAGCTCTCTCTCTCGAAAGAATCCAGCCAACAGGCCTCCACCGCCCTCTGAGCAGAGAATTCCACAGATTCACCACTCTCTGTGAAAAAAAGTATTTCCTCGTCTCCGTTCTAAATGGCTTACTCCTTATTCTTAAACTGTGGCCCCTGGTTCTGGACTCCCCCAACATCGGGAACATGTTTCCTGCCTCTAGCGTGTCCAAGCCATTAACAATCTTATATGTTTCAATCAGATCCCCTCTCATCTTTCTAAACTCCAGAGTGTACAAGCCCAGCTGCTCCATTCTCTCAACATATGACAGTCCCGCCATCCCGGGAATTAACCTGGTGAACCTACGCTGGGCTCCCTCAATAGCAAGAATGTCCTTCCTCAAATTAGGGGACCAAAACTGCACACAATACTCCGTGTGGTCTCACTAGGGCTCTGTACAACTGCAGAATGACCTCTTTGCTCCTATATTCGATTCCTCTTGTTATAAAGGCCAACATGTCATTCGCTTTCTTCACTGCCTGCTGTACTTTTCGGCAGTCTGGGGCTTTGCTGCCATTTAGTGTAAGTCTCGCTGCTGCTGCACTGATTTAACTTCCCACTTTGCACTTGTCCAAGTTAAATTCAATCTGCCATTATTCCTTGGCCCATATTTCCAGTTGATCTAGACCCTGCTGCAATTTCAGAGAGTAAGTCAGTCGCTTGATTTTAAAGTCCTGTACATCACCAATTTTGCTGCTGCTGCTGCTGTCTACAAACTTACTGAGAGAGAGGGGAGGGGGAGGGAGGCAGAAAATAGTAAGAGGGCACAATTCTCTGAAAGTGATAACACACAGATAGACAGTGGGATGATGAAGAAGCAGCAGCAGCAGCAGTAGTTTGTCAAGTTTGCCTGCCTTCATCAACAGTCAGACCATTGAGTATACGGGTTAGTTGGGACATCATGATAGAGAGAGCTGTGCGAAAGATGTCGGTGCGTGTGCATGTGGGGCAATATTTGGGGAGTGTGGTGTGACAGGCCCGTACGAGGCTTTTCAAAAAGGGGGGTGGCATGACAGGATTACAATTTTTTTTAATGTGAAATAATGTGCGCGCTGCGCGCATCACGTGCGCGAAGCGTGAAGTCCCTCGATGCCCGGGTTTTTAGATGCTCTCTGATGCATTCTGAGCCTTATTTTGGAGCATATTTGCACCAAATTTATGACCAATATTTCAGAAATTAACAGGAAACTGAGAGGTAGCTTTTTCACACAAAGGGTGCTGGGTGTATGGAACGAGCTGCCAGAGGAGGTAGTGAAGGCTGGGACTATCCTAATGTTTATGAGACATTTGGACACGTCCATGGATAGGACAGATATAGATGGATACATGGGCCAAACGCGTGTGAGTGGGACTAGTTTAGATGGGACATGTCGGTCGCTGTGGGCAAGTTGGGCTGAAGGGTCTGTTTCCACACTGCATCATTCTATGACTAAAAAGTGAAGAAGCAAAATGCATGTTGATAAGTAGAGCAGATTTGAAAGGGGAGTGAAATGTAAAGGCAGAGAGAGGTTTATGGATGGAAAGGAACATAGGAAAGGAGGGGGAAGAGTGGGCTAGGGCAGATGGGTGAAGGGAAAATAGTCACAAAGTGCTGGAGTAACTCAGTGGGTCAGACAGCATCTGCGGAGAATATGAATAGGCGACGTTTCACAGAGTGCTGGAGTAACCCAGTGAGTCAGGCAGCATCTGTGGAGAACATGGATAGGTGATATGTCACAGAGTGCTGGGGTAACTCAATGGGTCAGGCAGCATCTCTGGAGAAATGCTATAGATTATATTTCGGGTCAAAACCGTTCTTCAGTAATATTCATGATGTAACATGCATAGACATTCCTGAATGTTACCCAAACCATCATGGGCTACTTTGTTACGGTGCTTGCCCTCTCCTATAACATCTCTGCTGCCTTGGGTGATGCAGGACAGGACACAAGCTTTGGGACACAGTGTGAAGCTGTTGCCGTCTGTCCCAGCATGGTAAAAACCTGGATGGAGTGGATTTGGAGAGGATGTTTCCACTTGTGGGAGAGTCTAGGACCAGTGGCCACAGCCTCAGAATTAAAAGACATTCCTTTAGGAAGGAGATGAGCAGGAATTTCTTAAGTCAGAGGGTGGTGAACTGTGGCATTCATTGCCACAGACAGCTGTGGAGGTCAAGTCAGTGGACATTTTTCAGGAGGAGATTGATAGATTCTTGATTGATACGGGTGTCAGAGGTAATGGGGAGAAGGCAGGAGAATGGGTTTGAGAAGGAAAGATAAAGTCATAGAGTGATACAGTGTGGAAACAGGCCCTTCGGCCCAGCATGCCCCAGCTACACTAGTCCCACCTGCCCACGTTTGATCCATATCCCTCCGAACCTGTCCTATCCATGTACCTGTCTAACTGTTTCTTAAATGTTGCGATAGTCCCTGCCTCAACTACCTCTTCTGGCAGCTTGTTCCATACACCTACCACCCTTTGTGTGAAAAACCCCACAGATTTCTATTAAATCTTTTGCCCAACACCTTAAACTTATGTCCTCTGCTCCTCGATTCACTTCCTCTGGGCAAAAGACTCAACCATATCTATTATAATCATGATTTTATAACCCTCTATTAGATCATCCCTCATCCTCCTGTACTCCATGAAATAGAGTCCCAGCCTAATCAACCTCTCCCTATAGCTCTGGCTCTCTAGTCCTGGCAACATCCTCATAAATTTTCACTGTACCCTTTCCAGTTTGATGACATATTTCCTCTAACATGGTGCCCAGAACTGAACACAATACTCTGAATGCGGCCTCACCAACTTCTTATGCTACTGCAACATGACCTCCCAACTTCTATACTCAGCCTGGCCCGCTGAGTTACTCCAGCACTCTGTGAAACGTCACAGAACAGGGCAAGATTAACAAGTTTGCTAATGATACAGAAGTGAGTGGTTTTGCAGGTAGTGAAGTTGGTTGTGAAAGATTGCAGCAGGATCTGGATCAATTAGCCAGGTAGGCAGAGGAATGGTTGATGGTTGCATGGTTCCTTGAAGGTCGTGTCGCAGGTATATCAGGTGGTCAAAAAGTATTTTGGCACGTTGGCCTTCATCAGTCAGTGTATTGAGTATAGAAGTTGAGAGGTCATGGTGCAGGTGTATAAGACTTTGGTGAGACCGCATTTAGAATATTGTGTTCAGTTCTGGGCACCATGTTATAGGAAAGATGTCAAACTGAAAAGAGTACAGGGATCCCATCATGGATCAGTCCAATCAGGGTTGTGTCATCCGCAAACTTGAGAAGCTTGACAGAGGTGTCTGTGGAAGTGCAGTCATTGGTGTGGCGAGAGTAGATGAGAGGGGAGAGTATGCATCTTGCGGTGCTCCTATGCTGAGCATTTGCGCGTCCGAGATATGCATTCCCGCCTCACATGCTGCTTCCTGTCTGTCAGAAAGCTGGTGATCCACCGACAGAGGGGTTCAGGCACAGTCAACTCAGAAAGTTTGGAGTGTAGTAGCTCTGGCACAATGGTGTTGAATGCAGAGCTAAAATCAATAAAACAAAATCCTCGCATAGGTTCCTTGGTGATCTAGGTGCTGGAGGATGAAGTGCAGGCCCAGATTGACTGCATCGCCCACAGATCTATTGGCCGAATATGCAAAATGCAGAGGGTCTAGCAGAGGGATTGTGCCAGCACAAGTCTTTAAACGGTCTTCATGACTACAGAGGTCAGTGCGACAGGCCTGTATTCATTAAGACCAGTAATCCTTACCTTTTTGGGTACAAGGACAATAGTGGAAACTTTGAAGTAGGCAGGGACTAGTTAAAAATGAATAATTGGGTGTGAAGTGGTGATTGGAGTGGGATGGGTGTAGAAGGGCCCAGAGTTTGCAGACCGAGGTCAGGCTGTGAGTAGGTGTGAAATGTTGGGTGGGGTGGGAAAGGGTCCACTCTTTTCATACTGGAGTCTTGCCTTAAGTAGGTGTGAAGTGGTGAATGGGAATGAGAGGGTGCAGGGTCCATTCTTTGCAGACTGGGGTCTGGCTGTGTTTGTTGGGGAGGGGATTTCAGGGTTACGTTTCTGCTTATGAAACATAGAAACATAGAAACATAGAAATTAGGTGCAGGAGTAGGCCATTCGGCCCTTCGAGCCTGCACCGCCATTCAATATGATCATGGCTGATCATCCAACTCAGTATCCCGTACCTGCCTTCTCGCCATACCCTCTGATCCCCTTAGCCACAAGGGCCACATCTAACTCCCTCTTAAATATAGCCAATGAACCGGCCTCGACTACCCTCTGTGGCAGAGAGTTCCAGAGATTCACCACTCTCTGTGTGAAAAAAGTTCTTCTCATCTCGGTTTTAAAGGATTTCCCCCTTATCCTTAAGCTGTGACCCCTTGTCCTGGACTTCCCCAACATCGGGAGCAATCTTCCTGCATCTAGCCTGTCCAACCCCTTAAGAATTTTGTAAGTTTCTATAAGATCCCCTCTCAATCTCCTAAATTCTAGAGAGTATAAACCAAGTCTATCCAGTCTTTCTTCATAAGACAGTCCTGACATCCCAGGAATCAGTCTGGTGAACCTTCTCTGCACTCCCTCTATGGCAATAATGTCCTTCCTCAGATTTGGAGACCAAAACTGTACGCAATACTCCAGGTGTGGTCTCACCAAGACCCTGTACAAACCTGCAGTAAAACTCATGCAGGTCGTTCGTCAGCTGACGATTGTCCAAAGAGCAGGGGGCTTTCCTCTTACAGCTGGTAATTTCTTGCATGCCCTTCCAAACTGAAGAAGAGTCACTAGCTGAGAACTTGCTCCTCAACTTCTCAGAGTACCTTTCCTTGGCAGCTCTGATTCCTCTTCTCAGCTCTTTATCGATCAGGCTATCTTTTAACTCTTTAATGATTAGGCTATCGGCTTGACGCATATTTGCCCCCATCCCCTCCCCCCGATCTCGAAATTGAAATGTTACATCTGTATATAATGATCCCATTAAAATGTGTATTTATGTCACAAACTATGGAATTCATATTTTTCAGTATTGTTATCAAGGAAAAGAAAGCAGTTCCAATTGTTTGATATTATTTGATTTTGTTTAATATTATTCATATGGAGAAAATATAATAGCTCTAAAACCTTCCTTAATTTTTCAATCTCACTAAAGATAATCCTCCTTTCCCTCTCCCCTCCCCCATCTATCTCTCCTCTCCCTTCCCCTCTCTCTCTCTCCCCCTCCCCCTCTCACATCCCCCCTCTTTCTTGCGGGGGGGGGCGAAGATGAAGGTGGTGCGGGCTCAGCGGGGGCCCAGCGGGCGGGGGGGATGAAGGTGGCGTGAGCCCAGCGGGGGTGGCGGGGGCATAGCGGGGGTCAGTGGGGGTGGCGTGGGCACAGCGGGGGTGGCGTGGGCCCAGCGGGGGTCAGCGGGGGTGGCGTGGACCCAGTGGAGGTCAGCAGGGGTGGTGTGGGGGGAAGATGGCTTGGGCCCCGGCGTCGGGGAGAGGCGAGGGCGGCAGCGGCGTCTGGTGTTCAGGTTACAGCCATTGGGTTCAGATTCAGCCACTCTTGCCCGGCGACGGGAGAACAGAGAACTGGCCGTTTCCAAAGTGGAAACGTTGATTTTTTCCCCCCGATTTGTTAAATTTTTTTAAACATTTTTTTTGTGGTGATTTTTTCTTAGGGTCGATAAAAAGGGGGGATGCGGTCGACCATGCTGTGATATTCTGTTTCCCATAACTACAAGAAGCATACATGGTGAGAAGCAGTGAGTGGTGAAAAGATCAATTTATTAGTGCTATAGTCAGTGAGCGCTTCTGTGAGCAGTACTTCCACACCTCAAAATAAAATTCCTAAACTAAAATCCCAAATTTCCGAGAATTTGATGGTATTTCCCGCATAGATCCTATAGCGGAGCAAAATAGATCACTCCTGCTAAATGCAGTGGGCTGACGTGTAGTACACAATGGAACGGAACGGAACGTGGGCCTTTTTTCATCCATTTCCGTAACCGGACCTGACCCGACCCGACTCGCAGTATAATCAATGTTGCGGGGGAACAGTTTGTGCCAATAAATTAAAATTCTGAAAATGAGAAGATTTTTACCAAATAATCTTTGTTTTTACGAGGATGTTTCCATAACCGGCTTCCGTCTCTGCACTTTTATCCTATGGGATATTTGGTGCGGAGACGGAAGCCGGTTACGGAAATGAGGCCGAAAATTACCCGTTGAATCTGCTCATGACCGTACTACGTATTTTTCATCGAGTGATCTATCTTGCTCGCTATAGGATCTTTGTCCTAAACTAGAATCACACATTTTCGGGAATTTGATGGTATTTCCAGGCCTGGTAAGCCTTCCCCAACTGCACACACGTGGATACCGGGCCCACTGCATACACGTGGATACCGGGCCCACTGCACACACGCGGATACCGGGCCCACTGCACACGTGTGGATACCGGGCCCACTGCACACGAGTGGATACCGGGCCCACTGCACACGCGTGCATACCGGGCCCACTGCACACGCGTGGATACCGGGCCCACTGCACACGAGTGGATACCGGGCCCACTGCACACGCGTTGATACCGGGCCCACTGCACACGCGCGGGGAGACGGCGTCCTTCCGCTCACCGGTGCCATTTTCTATTGTGACGCGGCTGACGGGCCTCCTCCAACAGCGCAGGCATGGATGCTCGTAAATATACTTACTTATTGTTCCCAAATCATCCCGCGGGCCAGATTGGATCCCTTTGGCGATGATCAGCCATAATCACATTTAATGGCGGTGCTGGCTCGAAGGGCCAAATGGCCTCCTCCTGCACCTTTTGTCTATTTGCATCTCCCCGTGCGTGTGCAGTGGGCCCCGTATACGCGCGTGCGCAGTTGGAGAAGGCTTACCCGGCATCCGGGCCGGGAAATCTCCACGAAATTATTTAATTTACCTAAAATTACCCAAAGCCAACCAGAATTTCCCGAATTTCTGGTAATTTCCTTCAAAGTGGAAACGCAGTCTATGTGTGCGTGTGAGTAAGAGCGGCCATTGTGATGTGACGCGGGCTTTGTCTGGACCAATCGCTGACTTGTGTCGCTGACTGACAAGTGGCCGGACCAATCCCGGCACCGGAAACCACCAGAAGTCCCTCCCCCGACTCAGAGCGGAAGTGCGCCTCTGACCAATCAGGGAATCTGACCAATCACAATCCGTCTCGCCTCCAGATCAACATCCAATCACAGCGCGCTGTATCTCCAAACTAAACCAGACATTAAAACATGAGCCCAGACTAAAAGATTTATTGTAAATTCACAGTATATTTATTGATATCCAACTCATGTGGTTCAGCATCAATATGGTGCAATTTCTCACAGTGTAGATATCACACAGACAAATTCGCACAAACTCATCTGGAACATGGAGATTAATTGTTTTGCTTTATGCGTTTTTTTAATGGCGTGGTCGGGGTATTGACCCGCAAGAGAGATCCAGAGAGGAGAGAGCTAGAAACAGTGGAAATTGGTGCAGGAGTAGGCCATCCAGCCCCTCGAGCTACCTCTCTCTCTTTCACTCTCTCTCTCTCCCCCCCCCCCCCCCCCCCCCCCCGTTACTGTGTGACCCCTCCTCGCTCTCTCCCCCATCTCTCCATTACCTCTCTATATCTCCTCCCTATATCCGTTCGAAAGGGGGGAAGTTTGAACGAGCTTGGGGCCGCAGAGCGAATCACGGATATCAGAGCTAAACGGTTCCCAGTGTGAGATGTAACTCGGTGCTCACAGTCACGATGCCAGAGACAAAGTCGTGGAAACAAGACATTCTTTTATTTACGATTCTGCAGAGCCGGGTGTCTCTCCAATCCGAGACACACCGAGACACAGAAAATCCCTCTCCTTATACCAAAGATCTTATAGCGGAGCAAGATAGGCTACTCCTGCGAAATGCAATGGACTGACGTGTAGTACGCTATGGAGGGGATCATGGGCATTTTCCACGCCCATTTTAGTAACCTGAGCCTACCTGACCCGAACCGACTCGCAGTGTAATCAATGTTGTGGGGCAACAGTTTGTGTGGGTTAGATTCATAAATCTGTCAGTTCATACTTCTTGTCAACAATAACATTTGATTCTGGTAATTGTCTTTTTTAATGTTTTTTAAATCGTTTCTTTTTAAATGGTTCACAAGCAGTGTTTGAGTTGATTTTGAATTAACCGGAACCGACCCGACTCGCAGGGTGATTGACATTGCGGAACTTTTTGTGCGTGATATAGGGTTAGATTCATAATTCTGTTAGTTCATAATTCTGTTAATTCTTGTTAGAGAATAAAATGTTTATAAACACACATATATGAAAATTATATAAATGTATATAATCATATAACACACACAATTATATTTCTTCTGATCCAATAATGAACTTTATTTCAGACTAGACAAGGGACATTAAATAAGAAACATTGTAAATAAGAAACATTGTAAACCTCCCCGCAACTTCACACACACTAGGCCTTATCCCACTCGGCACTCCCTCGCCTGCCCCCTCACTATAATGTCTCCCCCCCCCCCCCCCCCCTCCTATGCCCCTCTCCCTCTCCCGCTGCTCCGGGCCCCACACTCCTTCTCCCCGCTGCCCCGCACTCCTTCTCCCCGCTGCCCCGCACTCCTTCTCCCCGCTGCCCCGCACTCCCTCTCCCCGCTGCCCCCGGGCCCCGCACTCTCTCTCCTCGCTGCTCCGGGCCCCGCACTCCTTCTCCCCGCTGCCCCGCACTCCTTCTCCCCGCTGCCCCGGGCCCCGCACTCCTTCTCCCCGCTGCCCCGCACTCCTTCTCCCCGCTGCCCCGGGCCCCGCACTCCTTCTCCCCGCTGCCCCGGCCCCCGCACTCGTTCTCCCCGCTGCCCCGCACTCTCTCTCCCCGCTGCCCCGGTCCCCGCACTCCTTCTCCCCGCTGCCCCGCACTCTCTCTCCCCGCTGCCCCGGTCCCCGCACTCCTTCTCCCCGCTGCGGATCCAATCTTTGGCCGGAAGCAAGAGGGCAGAGCAAAATGGCGAAACAAGATGGCGGAACAAGATGGCGGGGGCAGGTTGCTAAAATGAGTCATAAAATCGCCCATGAATCCGCCCATGAGCGTACTACACGTTTGCGTGAAAGTAATCCATCTTGCTCCGCTATAGGATCTTTGCTTATACCACACCATTTCGTTGAATCCCCTCCCCTTCTGGCTCCTTCCAATTAGAGCTCTGAGGTGCACATTCTGCCCGGAACGCCCCTGTACCTCCCAGATCATACATCGCGTGTGCATGGTAATTAGCAGTTTAACGATCCTGGGCGTTTCTGTAATATTCATTTTCTTCATTAAGCAGGCGCAGTAAGCTATCTACATGACTCATAGTAACCTTTTCTGGCTCCTTCCAATTACCGCAGTTAATAGAATTTATCTCTGTTTCAGTACACTGTTATCAGTGCCTTAACGAGAGCTGTGGTGGTTTTAATCATCCTGTTCCTCACAATTCAATCATCCTGTCTCTCACAATTTAATCATCCTGTCTCTCACACCAGCGTCTGCTGAGACCCTTAATAAATAACTCAGTTGCTGCACACCCCACCTCGATCCATCTCATTTACTCCCCTATCCATGCAGTATCTCTAAACTAGTGTGTGAACGGGCGATCGCTGGTCAGTGGGCCGAAGGGCCTGATTCCGTGCTGTATCTCTAAAACTAAACCTTTCTCTCTCTACCCCTGAGCTGTTGGGGGGGGGGGGGGGGGGGAGCAAGGAACCGTTAACTCTCTCCCTGTGAAAGGATAGACAAGACTAAGCAGTGGGATTTTACAGTTCAATGAAAACCATTTTATCTCTCACACATGCTCCCTCTCTCTCATGCACACACTCTCTATCTCACACACACACTCCCCCTCTCTCTCTCATGCACTCTCTCTTTCTCTCACACACACTCCCTCTCTCTCACACACACACTCTCTTTGTCTCCAACACACTCCCTCTCTCTCTCTCTTTCTCTCTCTCTCTCTCTCTCTCACACATACTCTCTCTCTCTCATGCACACACACTCTTTCTCTCACACACACACTCTCTCTCTCTCTCTCTCTCTCTCTCGTGCACACACACTATTTCTCTCACACACACACTCTCTCTCTTTCTCATGCACCCACGCTCTTTCTCTCTCTCTCTCTCTCTCTCTCTCTCTCATGCACACACACTCACTCTCCTCCCACCCTCTGTCCACCTCCCCCTTCTCTCTCGCCCTTTCTCTCTCCCCCTCTTTGCGGGAAACGAGAGAGAATGAGAGAGAGGGAAGGGAAGTAGGAGAGGAAGCCAGAGAAGGGGAGAGAGAGAAAGAGAAAGAAAGAGGGAGCGAGACAGAGAAAAAAAAATGAAGGCTGCCAGTAGCTAAGATGGCCGTCCAGGTCTTCACTCCCATTGACTTCAATGGAAGACTGCCAGTAACTAAGATGGCCGCCCAGAACTTCTCGTCCTTTTGACTTCAGTGGAAGTGCCTTGACCAAAGATGGCTGCCTCCCTGAGCTTCACTCCCATTGACTTCAATGGAATACTGCCAGTAGCTAAGATGGCCGCCCGGGGCTTCACTCCCAATGGACTGCAATGGCAGACTACATGTAGACAAGATGGCCACCTGCAGCTCCACAGGGAAATGCCAGTATCCAAAATGGCCGCCCCTGGCTTCACTCTCATTGAAGGTACACAAAAAAAGCTGGAGAAACTCATCGGGTGCTGCAGCATCTATGGATCGAAGGAAATAGGCAACGTTTCGGGCCGAAACCCTTCAGACTGAAGAAAGGTTTTGGGCCGAAACATTACCTATTTCCTTCGCTCCATAGATGCTGCTGCACCCACTGAGTTTCTCCAGCTTTTTTGTGTACCTTCGATTTTCCAGCATCTGCAGTTCCTTCTTGTTCACTCTCATTGACTTCTATGGCTGGCTGCCAGTAGCTAAAATGGCGGGTGCGAGAGGGGGGAGGGGAGGGGGGAGAGAGTGAGAGGGGAAAGGGGGGAACGTGACTAATTGGGGAAATGAGAGGAGAATAGACGGTGAAAGTGGGAGAGAGAGAGAGAGAGGAGGGAGAGAACGGGTAGAGAGAGGGAGGGGGGTGTATGCGTGCGTGTCTGGTTGCCTCCCCACGAACTCCTCTCCCTCCTCCTCCCCTCCCCTCGTTCCCTCCCACCCCCTCGCTCTCTCTCTCTCCATCTCCCTCTCTCTCCCCATCTCCCTCTCCCTCTCTCTCCATCTCTCTCTCGCTCCTCTTTCCCCGGCGGCCATTTTGTTGTCAATCTCCATAGTTGGCCAATCTTCAATACGTGCTTAATCTCACCCCTGGAGCACTGCTGACCCCGTGTTTTTCTCCAGGAGAGCACACCCTTCGGAGGGAGGGAGGGAGGGAGGGATTGAGAGGATTGTAATTGGCCTGATTTGTAATTAGTTGACAAAACATAATTTATTAATCCGGAATATACAGGGGGATGGGATAAGTGTAATATTAAGTGACATGCAAGGTGTCAGGCTGTCTGTCACAACATACAGCCTTGATAACCCATTATTTCCTTCAGTTAAATATTGGGAAGATATCACTATTGTCATTTGCCACTTAATTATTATCACTGACTATTTCTAATCCCCCCCCCCCCCCCCCAATTCCTTTGACAGGTTGAATAGAAATGTCCCCAATCTCGTTGTTATATTAATTGACCACGTAGATGAACAAGGAGTGTAATCAGATGGATTCAGATGTGATGTTTAAGAGCTTGTTCAAATAAGTGGCATATTTTAAAGGAGTGACAGAGATACTTGCAGGGGAATGTGTGAGGAGATTATTATTTGTCTTTAGTTTTAGCTTGAACCAGGACATCTGAAGATTCAAAATTTAATATAGTAATTGTGCTGATACTGACCCCAACCAACCACGTAATGAATATCATCCATTCCGGAGGTTTTACTTTTATGATGCCATTTAAACTTCATTTCGATTTCAATCACTTCAATGTAGAAGTAATTGGGAATGGGGAGCATTGGAACAAAACTTTGGCCTCGGTACATATTAACTGTAATGTAATAATGTATGCATGTTGGTAGGTGCAATCAAAACAAAGATCATTTTATCATTGTTGTTTAGGGGGCGCCGTCCTGTGGTATGGCTGCCCAGCCTGCAGATGTTCGTTTTTCACTCTTTTTAAAAAAAATTAGTGAGTTTCAGTGTTTTTTTTTGGAGTTCTAGACGTTTTTATGTCGGAGAGGCAGCTTTTCTCCGTGCTGCACTTTCGACCCATCCACGCGGCCTACCAGCGGGCCTGGAGCGGCGTTTCCTGAGGGGACCGCCCAGTGCCTCGGCTTCAGCGGCGGCACAGCGCTGGAGCGCTATTGCAGAGTGGGCGATGCCTTGCCCGGGTCGCCGTGTTGGAACTCCGGTATGCTGAGACCGCCGATAAAAACATTGCGGAGCTGCGGGACTGTGGAGCGGCCAGCTGCGGGCGGCGGCGCTGAACTTAAACATCGGGAGACTGTAATTATCAAAATGTTATAATTGGAGGAGACTTTAACTGTGTTTTAGACCCTTATCTAGATAATTCGATGCAAAAACAAAAAGGTAATAGGAAATCTAAAACTAGTGAACTTTTACATACATATATGGAAAACACAAATATAGTAGATGTGTGGAGGATTGCAAACCCGACGGGAAGGGATTATTCGTTTTATTCAACGGTGCATAAAACATACTCACGGATAGACTATTTTCTTGTGGATACAAAATTAATTCCGCACACTATGAACCCTAAATACCACATTAATGCGATCTCAGACCACTCCCCGTTAACTTTTGTTTTAAAACTAGAAGGAATGTCTATGAATAAATCGTTCTGGAGGTTTAACTCGCAAATTTTAAAAGACCCACAAGGGAGTATATATCTAAAAAAACAGATGGACCTATTTTTTGAGATAAATGATACACCAGATATATCCCCCACGCTATTATGGGAATCCTTCAAAGCATTTATTAGTCATTATTTCATTTCAAGCTTATCAAAATAAAAAGAATAAGAATGAACAAAGACATTTAGAAGAACAAATAAAACAATTAGATACAGATAATGCTAAAGATCCAACTATGGATAAACATAATAAAATCCTATTATTGAAATTCAAGCTAAATAAATTACTGTCAGAGAAAGTTATAACATTATTTCAAATCACAAAACAAGAATTCGGGGATAAACCCCACAAACTTTTAGCACGCCAACTGAAAAAACGGGAAAAAGAGAATGCAATATTAAAGATTAAATCAGATAGAGGGGAATTATTAACATTACCCAAGGATATC
Source organism: Amblyraja radiata (assembly GCF_010909765.2). Classification (NCBI taxonomy): domain Eukaryota; kingdom Metazoa; phylum Chordata; class Chondrichthyes; order Rajiformes; family Rajidae; genus Amblyraja; species Amblyraja radiata. The sequence continues at coordinate 46,278,908 of NC_045974.1, read as the reverse complement.
AATAAAAGATTTGCTCAATTTTACCAGAATCTATACACAACTAAAACGTTAATAGACAATAATAAAATTTCAGAATTTCTAGATAACTGTAACCTACCACAATTAGAACTGAGGGAACAAGAGGAACTGGGAGCACAAATTACTTCTAAGGAGATAGAAGACACAATAAAAACACTAAAGAATGGAAAAACACCAGGACCAGATGGATTCAGTAATGAATTTTATAAATCTTTTTATGACATAGTTACTCCACGATTACAGAAAATGTATACATATGCTTTTGAGGAGCAAAACTTACCTGAAACACTAGCAGAATCAACGATCATATTAATACTTAAAAAGATAAAAATATAGAAGAACCAGGTTCATATAGAGCTATTGCTTTGTTAAATACGGATCAAAAAATAATAGCGAAAACATTAGCCAGTAGACTAAGCAGGTATGTTAGTAGACTAATAAATGAGGATCAAACAGGATTTATACCTAAGAGACATTCATTCAATAACTTGAGACGTTTGCTTAACATAATGCACTCACATAAATCTCATGACCAAGAGTTAGCTATCATCTCACTGGACGCTGAAAAAGCGTTTGATCAAGTAGAATGGGATTATATGATTAAAGTATTGCAAAAATTCCAATTGGGAGAGAACTTCATTGCATGGATAAAACTATTATATAACAAACCTACGGCTAGAATACTAACTAATAATATATTATCCTCGAAATTTGAACTATCAAGGGGCAATAGACAAGGTTGTTCATTATCTCCGCTGTTATTTGCTTTGGTAATTGAACCCCTTGCTGAAAAAATAAGAACACACCTGGATATTTACGGTTATAATACAAAATATTCAAATAACAAAATATCCCTATATGCCGATGATGTACTACTGTACATCACAAAACCACAAATTAGTATACCGAATATATTAAATTTAATTGAGGACTTTGGATCCTTTTCAGGATATAGAATAAATTGGAACAAAAGTGAAATTATGTCGATAAAACCAAAAGACTCAACACATCTCAGGAAATTCCCCTTTAAAATAGCTACAGAAAAATTCAAATATTTGGGAATTGAAATTACTAGAAATTACCAGGATATGTTTAAAGCCAATTATAATCCCCTACTTAAGAAATTAAATAATTTGATTAAATTCTGGAAAACACTTCCGATGTCCTTAATAGGCAGAATAAACGCTATAAAAATGATTTTCTTACCACAAATTCTATACCTATTTCAATCAATACCTATATATCTCCCAAAAAAGTTTTTCAAAAAATTGGACTCAGACATTACAAATTTCATATGGGATTATAAACCCCATAGAATACAAAGAACACACCTTAATAAACGAAAAGAGTGGGGGGGTCTAGCGCTCCCTAACTTTATGTATTATAATTGGGCAGTAAATATTAAAAATATGATTCACCTGCTGGACAATTCTGCCCAGCAGGCGGACTGGATTGTAATGGAAAAAGGGGACTGCTCCCCGAGTAATATAGGAGCGATTATCCTCTCAGCAATAAATCTGAATAATAAAAATTATAATAAAAACCCAATTATACATAGCACAATTAGAACATGGAAACAAATAAAACAGAATCTAAAATTAAGAAACCTATCTCTCTCAATACCAATAGCCAATAACCCATCGTTTAAACCATCAATCATAGACAAATCATTTATACAATGGGAAAGAATGGGAATCAAAACGCTCGAAGATCTGTATGAAGTGGGAAAATTACTATCGTTTCAACAACTACAACTGAAATATAATTTGAAAAATAACCAATATTTTAAATATCTTCAAATTTGTGATTATTTGAAAAAATACTCAAAAGACTATCATAATATGCCTTCCGACTTACTGGATGAAGCAATGAAGACAAAGGCGGAATCAGCTAACTTAATATCGTACTTATATAATATCATTTTAAACATAGAAATACCCACAACAGATGGAATTAGAAGAAACTGGGAACAAGAATTAGCTATAAAAATTTCAAAAGAGAGCTGGGATAATCATTTACTACAGGTGCATAAATGCTCGATCAATGTACGACATACGCTTATCCAATTCAAAACATTACATAGACTATATTATTCAAAAACTAAATTAAATAAAATCTTTCCTAATGTTTCACCAATCTGTGATAAATGTCTGTGTCAAGAAGCTACCATAGCGTACTCTTTTGTTTTTTGTACAAAAATCCAAAAATTCTGGCATGGAATATTTGATATTTTTTCAAAATTAATTAAAATAAAACTGGCACCAAAACCAGAATGGATCATTTTTGGAATATCGGAAGGTATCCCTGAATTAAACGTGTATCAGAAGAATTTACTCAATTAAGGGCTAATAATGGGAAAAAAGCTCATACTTAAATTCTGGAAAAATGCGCCCACACCAACAATAAAAATGTGGACATCAAATATGTTTGAAACATTACATCTGGAAGAGATGAGATTCCTCTTAGCAGGTAAAGCAGACCAATTCCAAAAGACGTGGTCTACGTTTCTGGACCTATTACAATCATGAGGTGCAATAGTAATTAAAAAAAATAAATAAATGGTATCAGGACCTGGCATTGGGAGATAAAACAACAAAAACAGACTTGGTTGGTAGTCTTTCTGCGGAGTTTAATGTTATAATAGAGCGACTGTCCTTACTTTCTTTTTCTTTCTTTTCTAAGGTCTACTTTCTTACTTTACTTCCTTCTCTAACTTCTTTTCTAAGGGGCTTTCTTTTCCCAACACTCTCTTGCACTTCACAACTCTTGCGCACCTTCTTTACTTTCCTTACTTCTATCTTTTTCTTAAAGCTTTAAAAAAAAAAAAAATGAAGCGGTACAAAAAATGTATTAAGATATATGTGTTGTGTGTTATTGTAATTTACCGTACTTCTAATTAAAAAAAAAGGAAAGGAAAAAAAAAAAAAAAAAAAAAACATCGGGAGACTGGGATCTCTCGATGAGATTGCCAGTAGTGGAGCTCCAACCGGTGTGGCCTTGTTGGCTTCGGAAGCCGCGGTCTCCGGTAAGGGAAGCGGACGTTCCAGGTGTCCCATGCTGCTGGGAGGACTCTCCAGACGCCGGAGTACAATCATCCGGCGAGAACGGCCTGGAACATCGAGCCTCCTTAAAGGCAACTGTGGAGACCTCAATAGGCCCGACTATGGGTGGACATGGGATGGGGACTGGACACTGTGCCTTCCCTCATAATGGGAGCCATTGTGGGGGATGTTTTTATGTTTAAATTTCTTTATGATTGTTATGTCTGTATTCTTTCTTTATGTGCTGCATTGGCAAGAAGCATTTCACTACACCTAGCTGTATGTGACCAATAAAATAACCTTTGAACCTTTATGAATACCACAGAAAATATTATGTACTCTCAAGATCACATTTAATAGAATAATATTGCTTAAATATATAGTTATTGAACTTTGCATTTCGAAAAAGTCCCAGCTGAGAGGAAGACAGCAAAATACTGAAAATATTGCGGGTGAAAATGACTTCAGGACAGTTTGTTACTAAAATTATTGAAATGGTAACAGAATACTTATACAGCTGAGTGAGAATAATTTTATGGATGGGTATTGTTTTCAACCAACTGATGACTTCTTTGACAAAGTAACTAGCATGTTAGATAACAAGGAATCCAATGAATGTAGCAAATTTTGTTATCAATAATTTGGTCTGTGGTGCCACATAAAGGATTACTGCATTAGATAAGCACCGGTGGACATTAACGTAATACGTTAAGTCCAGGGAGTCAGATATTGGACATTATGTGTGGGCCAGACATATTGTCAGTGCAAAGGGGCTAGGAGCAAGGCCAAGTGTGCATCCAGTGTCAAGGTCTGGAATAGTACTGGGTGTACAGTCAAAGCTGGGACCAGGGGTGTGTTCAGCACTGGGAACTGAAGCAGGTAAGCAGCTATGATCAGGTTAGAAGAGGGGGCCAGGTGTAAGGCTGGACTCAGGGTCAGGAATGAGAGAAGGTATGCAAATGGAGTCAGGGACAGGAGTAAAACCAGGTGTGCAGTGAGACCCAGGTTGGTCAACATGGGCCAAGTGTTTGATTATAATCTGATTTCCATACATGAATATACTAAGATCTGTCATGTGCTGCACCTGTTGATCAGAGCCTGGGCTCTACTGTGGAATGTAATTAGGAATGTAATTTACTCTAACCTTATTCATAGCTAATCCAATTTAAAGCATATATATTGCATTCTTGTAGGTTAAAATACTCGCTACAGTAAGCACCATATTGCACAACTTCAAGCTGAAAAATGCAAAAGTTCCGTACTAATGGGAGGGGGGACACCCTCCTACCCCCCCCCTCCCCTCTATGGAAAGCCAACAGGGGAGGAGATGGGAAGATGTGGCGAACGGTGGGGTCACGTGGAGGTGGCAAAAATGACGGAGGATTACTTGTTGTATGTGACGGCTAGTGGGATGGAAGGTGAGGACATGCGGGACTCGGCCCTTGACGAATCTTATAGAATTTTTCAAGGATGTAACTAGTAGAGTGGATAAGGGAGAACCAGTGGATTTGTTATATCTGGAGTTTCAAAAGGCTTTCGATAAGGTCCCACATAAGAGATTAGTATACAAACTTAAAGCACACGGTATTGGGGGTTCAGTATTGATGTGGATAGAGAACTGGCTGGCAGACGGGAAGCAAAGAGTAGGAGTAAACGTGTCCTTTTCACAATGGCAGGCAGTGACTAGTGGGGTATCGCAAGGCTCAGTGCTGGGATCCCAGCTATTTACAATATATATTAATCATTTGGACGAGGGAATTGAATGCAACATCTCCAAGTTTGCGGATGACACGAAGCTGGGAGTTAGTGTTAGCTGTGAGGAGGATGCTAGGAGGCTGCAAGGTCACTTGGATAGGCTGGGTGAGTGGGCAAATGCATGGCAGATGCAGTATAATGTGGATAAATGTGAAGTTATCCACTTTGGTGGCAAAAACAGGAAAGTAGACTGTTATCTGAACGGTGGCCGATTAGGAAAAGGGGAGATGCAACGAGACCTGGGTGTCATGGTACCCCAGTCATTGAAAGTAGGCATGCAGGTGCAGCAGGCAGTGAAGAAAGCGAATGGTATGTTAGCATTCATGTCAAAAGGATTTGAGTATAGGAGCAGGGAGGTTCTACTGCAGTTGTACAGGGTCTTGGTGAGACCACACCCGGAGTATTGCGTACAGTTTTGGTCTCCTAATCTGAGGAAAGACATTCTTGCCATAGAGGGAGTACAGAGAAGGTTCACCAGACTGATCCCTGGGATGTCAGGACTTTCATATCAAGAAAGTCTGGATAGGCTCGGCTTGTACTCGCTAGAATTTAGAAGATTGAGGGGGGATCTTATAGAAACTTACAACATTCTTAAGGGGTTGGACAGGCTAGACGCAGGAAGATTGTTCCCGATGTTGGGGAAGTCCAGAACAAGGGGTCACAGTTTAAGGATAAGGAGGAAATCTTTTAGGACCGAGATGAGAAAAACATTTTTCACACAGAGAGTGGTGAATCTCTGGAATTCTCTGCCACAGAAGGTAGTAGAGGCCAGTTCATTGGCTATATTTAAGAGGGAATTAGATGTGGCCCTTGTGGCTAAAGGGATCAGGGGGTATGGAGAGAAGGCAGGTACAGGATACTGAGTTGGATGATCAGCCATGATCATATTGAATGGCGGTGCAGGCTCAAAGGGCCGAATGGCCTACTCCTGCACCTATTTCTATGTTTCTTTGTTTCTATGTTACGAGTGACAAGTGTAGCATCTCTTGCAGTAGCAAACTTATTTCCACATACATCAACTTCATCCTATCCCCCATGGTTAAATCCCTCCCTACCTGTGTTCAGAACACCTCAGACACTCTCCGTCGTCTCCGGGCATTCTCTAGGCCCCCATCCCCTCATCTTCACCATGGACGTCCAGTCACTCTAGACCTCCATCCCCCACCAGGAGGGTCTCAAAGCCCTCCGGTTCTTCCTCGACCGGAGAACCAACCAATCCCCGTCTACTGATACTCTCCTCCGCCTAGCGGAGTTGATCCTTACCCTCAATAACTTCTCATTTGACTCCTCCCATTTCCTCCAAATACAAGGCGTAGTTAAGGGCACACGCATGGGCCCCAGCTATGCCTGCCTATTTGTCGGCTACGTTGAACAATCCTTGTTCAATACGTACCAGGGCCCCATCGCTGACGTCTAACTCCGCTACATCGACGACTGCTTTGGTTCCACCTCCTGCACCCACACACAACTCACTGACTTCATCCACTTCACCACTAACCTCCATCCAGCACGCAAATACACCTGGACCATTTCCGACACTTTCCTTGACCTCACTATGTCCATCACAGGTGATAGATGTCTGACCGACATCCATTATAAACCCACTGACTCCCATGGCTATCTGGACTACACTTCTTCCCACCCTGCTTCCTGTAAGGACTCCAACCCCTACTCCCAATTCCTCTGTCTACGCCGCATCTGCTCCCAGGATAAGGTGTTCCACACCAGGGCGTCGGAAATGTCCTAATTCTTCAGGGAACGGGGGTTCCCCTCCCCTACTATAGATGAGACTCTCACCAGGGTCTCTTCAATACCCCTTAACACTGCTATCTCTCCCCATCCCCCCACTCGTAACAAGGGCAGAGCCGCCCTAGTCCTCACCTTTCACCCCACTAGACGTCACATACAACAAATAGTCCTCTGTCAGTTTTGCCACCTCCTACGTGACCCCACCAGTCGCCACATCTTCCCATCACCTCCCCTGTTGGCTTTCCATAGAGACTGCTCCCTCCGTAACTCCCTGGTCAATTCTTCCATTCCCACCCGAACCAACCACTCCCTGGGCACTTTCCCTTGTAACCACAAGAAATTGTACACCAGTCATTGAAAGTAGGAATGCAGGTGCAGCAGGCAGTGAAGAAAGCAAATGGTATGTTAGCATTCATAGCAAAAGGATTTGAGTATAAGAGCAGGGAGGTTCTACTGCAGTTGTACAGGGTCTTGGTGAGGCCACACCTGGAGTATTGCGTACAGTTTTGGTCTCCCAATCTGAGGAAAGACATTCTTGCCATAGAGGGAGTACAGAGAAGATTCACCAGACTGATTCCTGGGATGGCAGGATTTTCATATGAAGAAAGACTGGATAGACTCGGCTTGTACACACTAGAATTCAGAAGATTGAGGGGGGATGTTATAGAAACTTACAAAATTCTTAAGGGGTTGGACAGGCTAGAAGCAGGAAGATTATTCCCGATGTTGGGGAAGACAAAACTAGGGGTCACAGTTTAAGGATAAGAGGGAAGTCTTTTAGGACCGAGATGAGAAAATCATTTTTTACGCAGAGAGTGGTGAATCTGTGGAATTTTCTGCCACAGAAGGTAGTTGAGGCCAGTACATTGGCTATATTTAAGAGGGAGTTAGATGTGGCCCTTGTTGCTAAAGGGACCAGGGGGTATGGAGAGAAGGCAGGGATGGGATACTGAGTTGGATGATCAGCCATGATCATATCGAATGGCAGTGGATGCTCGAAGGGCTGAATGGCCTACTCCTGCACCTATTTTAATAAAAATAAAAAATAAAAAGTCCCCTTCACTTTTCTCTTCAGCATATAAAAGTCACGTTCCATTGGGTTCAGATCGGGTGAAAAAGCTCAAATGTTAAATGCAACGAATGCATCGCATTAGAATAACTTAGCACACTCCCACAAAGTTAAATGCAGCAAATGCATTGTATTCCCCCCTCCCCTCCCCTCCTTTGCACACTCCCACAAAGTTAAATGCATTAAACGGGTCGCAGGTGGAGAGGGTCAAGAGCTTCAAATTCCTGGGGATTTATCGCAGTCGCTGCCTCAAAAGGCTGGCAGTATCATCAAGGACCCACACTGGCCACACACTGATCTCCCCGCTACCTTCAGGTAGAAGGTACAGGAGCCTGAAATCTGCAACATCCAGGTTCAGGAATAGCCACTTCCCCACAGCCATCAGGCTATTGAACTCAACTCAAACAAACTCTGAACATTAATAGCCCATTGAACTTTATCTGCTTATTTAAGTGTGGACACATGATAATAAACTCTCTTGAAGCTTGAATCTTAAATCGCTTTGCACTAATCTTGCAAAACCCCTCAAAAATGTTAAATGCAACAAATGTATCGCGTTGGAATAACTTTGCACCCTCTTGCAATGTTAAATGCAGCAAATGCGTTGCATTAAAGCAATATTTCAACCCCCCGGGATGTGAAATGCACTAAATTCATTGCAATAACCTTGCAAAACCCCTCAAATGTGAAATGCAACTGTGACGTCAGAGGGGGGACGGCGGGGGTGGGACATCCGGCCCTCTGACTGATCGGACGTCCCTATTGGCGGAGTGAAATGTCGCTCAAGCGGGCGGTGAGGCGGGACCTGCAGGTGGCCGGAAGCGGCGGGTGATTGGAGGAGAGGGATGTCAGTTAGAGGGAGGGAGAAGAAACCCGCCCCCTTGTCTTTCTCTGGTCCGCGTTTCAGACAGGAGTGAGAAAGAGGGAGAAGGAGAGAGAGAGAGAGAGAGAGAGAGAGAGAGGGAGAGATGGAGGAGTGTGGGCTGGGGGAGGGAGGGAAGGAGGGAAAGAGAAATTCAGAAGAGAAATGAAGAATTGAGTGAAAAATGAAGAATTGAGTGAAAGTAAGGGAGAAGGTGGGAGGGATGGAATGAGAGATGGAGGGAGAGGGAAAGGTAGAGGAGAGGGGAGAGAGAGAGAGAGGGAGAGAGAGAGAGAGAAAGGAGGGAGAGGGAAAGAAAGAGGAGGATAGGGGAGGAGACTTCAGAATTAAGGGACAAATGTTTAGGGGTAACATGAGGGGGAACTTCTTTACTCAGAGAGTGGTAGCGGTGTGGAATGAGCTTACAGTGGAAGTGGTGGAGGCAGGTTCGTTGGTATCATTTTAAAATAAATTGGATAGGCATATGGATGAGAACGGAATGGAGGGTTATGGTATGAGTGCAGGCAGGTGGGACTAAGGCACGGACTTGTAGGGCCGAGATGGCCTGTTTCCGTGCTGTAATTGTTATATGGTTATATGGAGAGAGAGAGATGGAGGGGGAGAGGTGAGGAGAGGAGAGGGCAGAGATGGAGGGGGGAGAGAGAGAGGAGAGGGAGAGGGAAAGATAGAGGGAGAGGAGAGGGGAGAGAGAGGGATGAATTTTAAAGGAATTTCAGTTTTCACTTTCGGAGCAGATTTGCAAGTTTGACCCCAGCGTCTGAAGAAGGGGCTCGACCCGAAACGTTGCCTATTTTCTTCGCTCCATAGATGCTGCCTCACCTGCTGAGTTTCTCCAGCATTTGTGTCTACCATCTATTAAATTAACTGGTTAGTTAACTTCAGAGTGGAGGCGTTCGTGCGTGCGCGCATGGAGAGCGTGCGTGTGTGCGGGCACACAATACACCAGGTGTGGTCTCACCAGGGCCCTGTACAACTGCAGAAGGATCTCTTTGCTCCTATACTCAACTCTTTCTCTGTTTTCTTTAGTGTCCTTTCCAAATAAAATGAAAACATCTTTTACACTTTGTGGACAACTCGATGTTTGAATTATGTTCTTCAACCAGTTTAGTCCAGTTTAGTTTAGAGATACAGCGTGGAAACAGGCCCTTCGGCCCACCGAGTCCGAGCCGACCAGCGATCGCCCGTTCACACACTAGTTTAGTTTAGAGAAACAGCGCGGAAACAGGCCCTTCGGCCCACCGAGTCCGGGCCAACCAGCGATCGCCTGTTGAAACAATAGTTTAGTTTAGAGATACAGCACGAAATCAGGCCCTCCGGCCCAACGAGTCCGTGCCGACCAGCGATCCCCGCACACTAACACTATCCTACACACACACACAGGGGGACAATTTATAATCTTTACCAGAAGCCAATTAACCTACAAACCCGCACATCTTTGGAGTGTGGGAGGAAACCGGAGCGCCCGGAGAAAACCCACGCAGGTCACGGGGAGAAAACGTGCAAACTCCGTACAGACAGCGCCCGTGGTCGGGATGGAACCCGGGTCTCTGGCGCCGTGAGGCGGCAACTCTACCGCTGGGCCACCGTGATGTCCAGAGAGGGAGGGAGAGGTGAATACTTCTCTCTCCCTCTCTCTCCCTCTCCTTCCCTCTGTATCTCTCTCTCTCCGACACACACACACACAGGGAGGGAAGGTGGGAGAGAGAGAAGGAGAATCAGACACGGTCCTCAAAACTATTTGAAAACTTTACAAAACTCTCTCTCTCTCTATTATCTCCCCTTCTCCCCTCTTCACCCCTCCGATTATACCTAACCTCTTCCCTCCTACCTCCTCTCTCCCTCACCCTCCCCTCCTTTATTTTACCCTTTCTCTCTCTCACTCCCTCTCTCTCTCAAGATCTCCAAAACTTTCTCAAAAGTTCCTCAAAACGTTTCAAAACTCTCCCAAACTTTCTCTCACACTCATTCCCTCCCTCCCTCCCCCCCCCTTTTTTTCTCTCCATCCCACCCTCAATGAACCAAAAAACTAAAAACCACCCCGGAACCAACATTCGGAGTTTCGCCCTCCATCCGGACGCCCTCCATCCGCCGTCCCGCTTTGCCAACGCTAGTGCGCCGCCCTAAAGCATCCCGCCGGAAGCGCCTTTGTGGACAAGTGGTTCGCACCCAACCGGAAGTGGTGCGGGAATGCTGTGAAGAGCAGGTAAGTGTGACAGCGCTGCGATGCAGCGGGAGAGGTAGCAATGCACCCAATGATGCATGCATTCTTTTTAATGCAGCAGGGGGAGCATGCTCAGGTGGTTCCCCATATTTATAACTCACACTATATCCACACTTAATGTGGCCCTGCGGGGCAACGGCGTGGGTGTGGGGAGCCCAGAGCGTCCGGAAAAGGCCCTTCGGCCCATTTCACGCCTGCTAGCCCACTCTTGGCATTGTCTGAATCGGGTCTACGCTTGCCCAAGTCCCCTCTCCCTGAGAGAGACAGAGAGAGAGATGGAGACAGAGAGGGAGAGACACAGAGAGAGAGGGAGAGCCATAGAGAGAGACAGAGACAAAGAGAGACAGAGATAGACAGAGAGTGAGAGAGAGAGATGGAGAGAGAAACAGCGAGAGAGACAGAGAGAAATTCAGAGAGAGAGAGAGAGACAGAGAGAGAGAGAGAGAGAGAGACAGAGAGAGAGACATAGAGAGCGAGAGACAGACAGAGAGAGAGAGAGAGAGGGAGAGAGAGAGAGAGATGGAGAGAGAGACAGAGAGAGAAAGACAGAGAGAGACAGGCACAGACAGAGAGAGTGTGAGAGAGAGACAGACAGAGAGACAAACAGAGAGAGAGAGAGAACGAGAGACAGACAGAGAGAAAAAGAGACAGACAGAGACAGACAGCGTGAAAGAGACACGGAGAGAGAGAGGAGAGAGCCAGAGAGACAGAGCCAGAGAGACAGAGCCACAGACAGAGAGACAGACAGCGACAGAGAAAGACAGAGACATAGACAAAGAGAGAGAGAGAGAGAGAGAGAGACCGACAAAGACATACAGAGACAGAGAGAGAGAGACAGAAAGAGACAGAAAGAGAGAAAGAGACAGGGAGACAGAGAGGCAGAGGGAGAGACAGAGAGAGAGACAGAGAGAGATTCAGAGAGAGACAGAGACAGGGAGCCAGAGACAGAGCCAGAGAGACAGACAGACAGACAGACAGACAGAGAGAGACAGAGACATAGACAGAAAGAGAGAGAAAGAGACAGAGGGAGGCAGAGGGAGACAGAGAGAGAGAGACAGAGGGAGTGATAGCGAGAGACAGGGAGAGAGAGAGATAGAAACCGAGAAAGAGACAGACAGAGAGAAAGAGAGAGAGAGAAGTAGAGAGAGAGAGAGACAGAGAGAGACCGACCTTGGGTGGTCACAGAGGAAAACGACTAAACTTTCTGGTGCCTTTCCCCACAGTGGAACATTTTTATTCTGTTGTGGGGGGACATTTGTGTTGAACTCTATAATGTGTTGTGTCATTTTTCTTTTTTTTAATTTTTATCTATGGATGTACGGAAACTTCATTATTTATTTTATGTAAAGCGCTTTGTTTTCAACGCGAGTTGATTTAAACGTGCTATATAAATAAAACGTACTTACTAGAAAGAGAGAGAGAGAGAGAGAGAGAAAGAGAGAGAGAGAGAGACAGAGAGAGACAGAGAGAGAGACAGAGAGAGAGACAGAGAGAGAGAGAGAGACAGGGAGAGAGACAGGGAGAGAGGCAGAGAGACAGAGTCAGAGACAGACAGAGAGAGATAGAGAAAGAGATCGAGAAAGAGAGACAGAGAGACAGATTGAGAGAGACAGACAGAGAGGGAGAGAGGGAGAGAAAGAGATGCAGAGAGTGAGAGAGAGAGGGAGAGAGAGAGAGAGAGACAGACAGAGAGAGTGCTGGAGTAACTCAGCGGGTAAGGCAGCATCTGTGGAGAAGATAGACACAAAGTGCTGGAGTAACTCAGCGGGTTAGAGATGTTGGGGGAATCCGGAGCACCCGTAGTAAAAACCCACGCAAGTCAAGAGAGAACATGCAAACTCCACACAGACAGCACCCGTAGACAGGATCGTACCCGCGTCTCTGGCGGTGAGGCAGCAACTGTAGCGCTGCGCCACTGTGCCGCGCAGAAGTATATAATGGTTTCCTCCGCCATAAACGCATCCAATATGTGCTAGTAATGTCCTGTTTGCCAGCTTGTTGACCTACTGTGTTCCCTTCCTGCAGGATTTAGGAGCCGTTGCTGTAGATGGAGAGACGGGTACATGAGGGGCCATTGAGGGCGGCCAAGGTGCCGGTGAGCCTCCTTCCCCCCCATCTGCTCGGTGTGCGGGCTGAGCTTCGAGGGGCTGAGCTTCGGTGGAGGACCACATGATGGGGCACAACAAGGAGAAACGTTATGAGTGCGACGTGTGCGGCAAGGCCTGGCAGAAGCCAAGCCTGCTCGAGATCCACCGGCGGGAGCACACGGGAGAACGCCCCTTCGATTGCTCGGAGTGTGGCAAGAGCTTCACCAGCTCCAGCCACCTGCTGCAGCACAACCGCGTGCACTCCAGCGAGAGGCCGTTCACCTGCTCCGACTGCGGCAAGAGCTTCAAGATGGCGAATCGCCTGAAGATACACCGGCGGGTGCACACGGGTGAGAAGCCCTATGGCTGCTCCACCTGCGGCAAGAGCTTTGCCCAGTTATCGGGGCTGTTGGATCACCGGCGGGTGCACAGCAGTGAGCGGCCCTTCACCTGCTCCGACTGCGGCAAAGGCTTCAAGTCGTCCAAGCACCTGAAGAGGCACAGGCGCCTGCACACCGGGGAACGACCCTACACCTGCAGCAACTGCGGCAAAGGCTTCTCCCAGTTCAGTAACCGGCTGTCCCACCAGCGCACCCACACCGGAGAGCGCCCCTACACCTGCGCCCAGTGCGGCAAGGGTTTCACCCGCTCCGACAGCCTGCTGGAGCACCAGCGCACCCACACCAGCGAGCGCCCCTACACCTGCGCCCATTGCGGCAAGGGCTTCACCCACTCCAGCTACCTGCTGAAGCACCAGCTCACCCACACTGGCGAGCGCCCCTACACCTGCGCCCAGTGCGGCAAGGACTTCACCAGCTCCTCCAGGCTGCTGTCCCACCAGCGGGTGCATGTCGGCGACCGCCCCTTCCCCAGCCCGGTGTGTGGAGAGCGCTTTGCCATGGCCTCCCACTCGATGTCTCACCAGCGCGTGAACACCAGTGGCCTGCACTACGACTGCCCATACTGCGGTGAGGAGTTTGACAGCTCACGGGGGTTGCAGCAGCACCGGCGGACCCATGTCGGCGAGCAGCTGCTCCCACTGTGACAAGAGGGCATGGGGGCTGCGGGAGCACCAGCGGATAGCTGAGTGTGGCAAGTGTTTCACCCGCATGTCCAGCCTGTGGCAGCACCGGTGTACCCACAACGGTGAGCGTCCCTTCCCCTGCCCGTCCTGTGGTTAGGGCTTCACCTGCCTTGACCACCTGCTGGAGCACCGGCGAGTCCACACCGGCCAGCTCGGCTTCACCTGCCCGCTCTGTGGCAAGGTCTTTCCCCGCTCCTCCAGCCTGCTGGCACACCGCCACATGGATAGATAGGCACTGTTTAGGTAAACACAAAATGCTGGAAAGAATGGGTAACGTTTCGGGTCGAGACCCACCAGTCTCGACCAGAAATGTCACCTATTCCTTCTCTCCAGAGATGCTGCCTGTCCCACTGAGTTACTCCAGCATTTTATGTCCTTTTTTGTAAACCAGCATCTGCAGTTCCTTGTTTTTAAACCATTCTAGTAAACCATCTCTGCACCTTCCCCAAAGCCTCCACATCAGTCCTGTAATGGAGTGACGAGAACTGTATGCAATGCTCCAAATGCTACCTGACCAATGTCCGTTAAAGCTGTACATATACATTCCTCTCTCCTTATCTCACACCCTATTATATCCTTATTTTCTCTCGCCTCTGTCACTTACTTCACTCATCTGCCAATCACCCCTCATCTGTAAACATCATGTCAGTCTGAAGCAGGGTCCTGTCCCGGAATGTCATCTACCCATGTTCTCCAGAGATGCTGCCTGTCCCGCTGAGATACTCCAGCACTCTGTGAAACGCCACCTATCCTTGTTCTCCAGCGATGCTGCCTGACCCGCCAAATTACTGCTGCACTTTGTGTGAGAGTCATTGAGTGATACAGTGTGGAAACAGGCCCTTTGGCCCAACTTGCCCACACCGACCAACATGTCCCAGCTGCACTAGTCCAACCTGCCTATGTTTGGTCCATATCCTTCCAAACTTGCCCTATGCATGTACGTGCCGAACTGTTTCTTAAACATTGGGATAATCCCAGCCTCAACTACCTCCTCTGGCAGGTTGTTCCATACACCCACCTGTGTGAAAAACATACCCCTCAGATTCCTGTTAAATCTTTTCCCCTTCACCTTGAACCCATGTCCTCTGGTCCTCGATTCCCCCACTCTGGGCAAGAGATTCTGTGCATCTAACTAAATTGTGTTCCATACAAGATTCCAGCATCTGCAGTTTCTTGTGCCTCCCTCACTATCCACCTAACACTTCTGAAGAAGGGTCTCAACCTGAAACATCACCCATTCCTTTTCTCTAGAGATGCTGCCTGTCCCGCTGAGTTACTCCAGCATTTTGTGTCCACCTATCACTTGCCTGGCTTTGTCCAGCCCCCATCACTCTTTTCCAGCTTCCTCCCCACACCCTCTCCAATCAGTCTGAAGAAGGGTCCTGACTCAAAACGTTGTCTGTCCATTCCCTCTAAAGCAGTGGAGGAACTCAGTGGGTCAGGCCGCATCTGTAGAGGGAAGGGAATCTAAGGCGACCACTCCCACCTCCTTTCCAACTTTCTCCACCCCCCACACCAAGCAGTCTGAAGAAGGGTCCTGACCTAGAATGTTGCCTGTCCATGCTCTCCAGACTGCAAGTTACTCCAAGAGATTGTGTCTCCCTTTGTTACTGGCATCTGCTGTTCCTTCTTTACGTATGTGAAGAGGAAAACATTAGTTAAGACCAAAGTAGGACTGTTGAAGATTGAAAAAGGTGAATTTATTATGGGGAACAAGGAAATGGCAGATGAGTTGAACAGGTACTTTGGATCTGTTTTCACAAAGGGGGACACAAACAATCTTCCTGATGTACTAGTGGCCAGAGGATCTAGGGTGACGGAGGAACTGAAGGAAATCCACATTAGGCAGAAAATGGTGTTGGGTAGACTGATGGGACTGAAGGCTGATAAATCCCCAGGGCCTGATGGTCTGCATCCTAGGGTACTTCAGGAAGTGGCTCTCGAAATCTTGGACGCATTGGTGATCATTTTCCAATGTTCTATATATTCAGGATCAGTTCCTGTGGATTGGAGGGTACCTAATGTTATGCCACATTTTAAGAAAAGCGGGAGAGAGAAAACAGGAAATTATAGACGTTAGCCCAGGGGTGGGGTACCTTTTCATTTTGGAATGCTGCATTAAGTTAGCTGTAATCTAATAAGGCCGCATCCATGAAACTTCAATTAGATATAGTTCAAAATGTACTTTATTTTGTAAAAATCTAACTACTATGTACTAACTTCAAGAAAATGAAAAAAAATTGTTAATTCTAAAGTTAACTAACCTTTTAATGACTTTGTTGTGACTGCTTTTTGTGGGAAAGCATTTGAATATTTGGTTGCAACATGGAGGTACGCAGTTTCAGCTGATCTTCTAGATGGGTATCCGTCATTTGTGAACTTAAGGGCATCCTGATTTGGGTTTGATAGAAGAATGTAGATTCGCAGCAATAAGTGGTTGAAAAGCAAGAAAGCATTTTTCGTGCATGTTGCCGAAGACATGGGTATTCTATTGCATTTTTCCATATTTCAATCGGATCTTTCAGTGTCAAATAAGGACTTTAAAATGTCATCTTCTGAGAGCTCAATCAATTCCATCTGTAGTTCTATAGCAGCCTTGGAGACAACAACTAGGTGAGGTTAAAATGCTAATTTGAATGCTAAAATATTTTGTTGAATCTTCTTTCACTCTTTGGTATTTTAAATACGTTCATTTAAAGATTTAAATAAAATAATAAAAGACGAACAAAAACATATTAATAAAAATAAAAGGATTTGTTCTACAAAATTTGGATTCATTCAAAACGCCGCACTTAATGGCCTAGAAGGCCGCATGTTCCCCACCCCTGGATAAGCCTGACATCGGTGGTGGGGAAGATGCTGGAGTCAATTATTTACAAAGGGGAAATCAAGCTTCTGGAATGTTTTGAGGATGTAACTGGGAAAATGGACCAGGGAGAGCCAGTGGATGTAGTGTACCTGGGCTTTCAGAAAGCATTTGATAAGGTCCCACATAGGAGACTAGTGGGCATATTTAGGGCACAAGGTATTGGGGGTAGAGTGCTGACATGGATAGAAAATTGGTTGACAGACAGGAAACAAAGAGTAGGTATTAACGGTTCCCTTTCAGAATGGCAGGCAGTGACTAGTGGGGTACCGCAAGGCTCGGTGCTGGAACCGCAGCTATTTACAATATACATCAAGGATTTAGATGAAGGGATTCAAATTAACAATAGCAAATTTGCAGATGACACAAAGCTGGATGGCAGTGTGAACTGTGAGGAGGATGCTATGAGAATGCAGGATGTCTTGGACAGGTTGGGTGAGTGGGCAGATGCATGGCAGATGCAGTTTAATGTGGATAAATGTGAGGTTATCCACTTTGGTAGCGGAAATAGGAAGGCAGATTATTATCTAAATGGTGTCAAGTTGGGAAAAGGGGAAGTACTACGGGATCTGGGGGTCCTTGTTCATCAGTCAATTAAAGTAAGCATGCAGGTACAGCAGGCAGTGAAGAAAGCGAATGGCATGTTGGCCTTCATAACAAGAGGAATTGAGTATTGGAGCAAATAGGTCCTTCTGCAGTGGTACAGGGCCCTAGTGATATTACACCTGGAGTATTGTGTGCAGTTTTAGTCTGCAAATTTGAGGAAGGACATTCTTGCTATTGAGGGAGTGCAGCGTAGGTTCTCAAGGATAATTCCCGGAATGGCGGGATTGTCATATGCGGGGCCTGCCTTAGGAGGTGCGGGGCCCAATTGGGAACAATTTTGGTGATCCCCAGGTTCCCAGCCAAGGTCTGTAGAATCATAGAAATTCAAATAAAGATTATTATCCTTTATATCTCTATGGTAGAATGGAAAGTAATCAAAATGTGCGCTTAAAAAGTGCCTGCGAGTTAATGGACCAGACAGATCAAAGCTACATTTTAATATAAAATTGCATACATGTAAGCCTACAAGTAACAAACAAAATGTGTAGATCACCTCTGAAAAGTATATAATTACAATACCATTTGTTTTAGTGACTGTGACATGAAAAAAAAAAAATTTAATTAACTAGAGCCTGGAAAACCAATAACTATTGGCGAAAAACCAGGCATTAAATTTTGGGCTTCAGCCCCATCCTACCCTTTAGGCTTCTACCCAATCTAAACTCAGTTGTGTGTGTGTCTTAGTTGTGTGTGTGTTAGTTGTCTGTGCGTTATGTGTGTGTGTGTGGGAGGGAAGGAGAGAAGGGAGGGAGGAGAGAAGGGAGTGAGGGAAGTAGAGAAAGAAGGGATGGAGTGAAAGAGAGAAAGAAGGGAGGGAGGGAAGGAGAGAAGGGAAAAGAGAGAGGAAGGATGGAGGGAAGAAGGGAAGGGAGGGAGGGAAGGGAGGAGGGAAGGGAAGGGGAGAAGGGCCTGCGGCGGGAACGGATGCCGGGGTCCGGGCGTGAACTGAGGCCGAGGTTTGTAAACGTTGCTGCAACCCCCGGCCCGGCCCTCCGTGTATTGTTCACCGCGTCTTCCCCGGGAGAGAGGGGGAGGGGTGGGGGGGAGCCGGGGCTGTGTGCGTGAAGCACGGCGACTAGAGGGACGGGAGAGCTGCCCCGGGAGCGTGAAGGCATCTCCACCTCCATTTCCCCTCACACCCCCCTCCCCGTCTACACCTTTCTTCCCCCTCTACCTCTCTACTCTCTCTCCCCCCTCCTCCCGGGGTAGATCTACCCGAGCCGAGAGTATATTACTTCAAAGCAAAGCTGAGAGATTAAAGGATAGACAAAAATGCAGCGGGTCGGGCGGCATTTCTGGACAAAAGGAATAGGTGACATTTCATAGATACATAGAAAATAGGAGCAGGAGTAGGCCATTCGGCCCTTCGAGCCTGCACCGCCATTCAATATGATCATGGCTGATCATCCAACTCAGTATCCCGTACCTGCCTTCTCTCCATACCCCCTGATCCCTTTAGCCACAAGGGCCACATCTAACTCCCTCTTAAATATAGCCAATGAACTGGCCTCAAGTACCCTCTGTGGCAGAGAGTTCCAGAGATTCACCACTCTCTGTGTGAAAAAGTTTCTTCTCATCTCGGTCCTAAAGGATTTCCCCCTTATCCTTAAGCTGTGACCCCCCTTGTCCTGGACTTCCCCAACATCGGGAACAATCTTCCTGCATCTAGCCTGTCCAACCCCATAAGAATTTTGTACGTTTCTATAAGATCCCCTCTCAATCTCCTAAATTCTAGCGAGTATAAGCCAAGTCTATCCAGTCTTTCTTCATATGAAAGTCCTGCCATCCCAGGAATCAGTCTGGTGAACCTTCTCTGCACTCCCTCTATGGCTATAATGTCCTTCCTCAGATTTGGAGACCAAAACTTACGCAATACTCCAGGTGTGGTCTCACCAAGACCCTGTACAACTGCAGTAGAACCTCCCTGCTCCTATACTCAAATCCTTTTGCTATGAAAGCTAACATACCATTCGCTTTCTTCACTGCCTGCTGCACCTGCATGCCTACTTTTAATGACTGGTGTACCATGACACCCAGGTCTCGCTGCATCTCCCCTTTTCCTAATCGGCCACCATTTAGATAATAGTCTGCTTTCCTGTTTTTGCCACCAAAGTGGATAACCTCACATTTATCCACATTATACTGCAGGTACCGGTCTTCAGACTGAGTCAGGAGAAAGAGGGACTCAAACCATCCTTCCCCCCTCCCCCCGTCACGGACACGGAGCGATCGCCGGCCCCACTTTTTTTTGGTAAACATCTATTTCCTTCAGGGTTTTTTTAATTTCCCCCTTACCATTTCCGTACTTTTTCGTTAGCTGCCATGACCCGTTTGATGTCATCCTTCGCCCTGCTCCTCATAGCTGCTCCTGGTCTCGGCCCGCACCGATCTGCCGGACATGCTGTGTGTGTTTTTGTGTGTGTGTTTGTTTGTTTACCAGAGACGGGGGGGGGGGGGGGGGGGGGGGGGGGGGGGGGGAGAAACGCCAGCACCAAGAGCGAGCGAATGCGCGGACAGATGAACAAAAGTAACAATCATAGAGCGGAATAGGTGACCAAAGATCTTTGTAGGTGACATTTCGGGTCGAGACCCTTCTTCAGACTGACTCAGGGGAAAGAGGAGCAAGAGATATAGACGGTACTAAGGTCAAATGAATGGAAGATATGCCGATATCTCCCGTTTCCCTTTCCCTTGACTGTCAGTCTGAAGAAGGGTCTCGACCCGAAATGTCTACCAATGTCGCTCTATGAACGTTGCTTTCGTCCGTCTGTCCGCGCGTTCGCACGCTCTTGGTGCCGGCGCTTCTCCCCTCAATGCAGCTATTGAAAAAGTGGACCCGAAATATCACTTGGTCCTCTCCAGAGATGCTGCATGATCCGCTGATTTACTCCAGCCTTTTGTGTCTGTCTTCGGTTTAAACCAACATCTGCAGTTCCTCCCTGTACAAGGTATGTGCCGTTTGAAAAGAAAATGATAAAAAACATTTAAAAACGCCTGAACTGTTCAAGTCAAGACAAGTCAAGTTTATTTGTCAAATACACATACGAGATGTGCAGTGAAATGAAAGTGGCAATGCTCGCGGACTTTTGTGCAAAAGACAAACAACCAAACAACCAAACAAACTATAAACACAATCATAACACACATATTCTTTTACATAATAAATAATGGAAGGAAAAACGCTCAGTAGAGTTAGTCCCTGGTGAGATAGGCGTTTACAGTCCGAATGGCCTCTGGGAAGAAACTCCTTCTCAACCTCTCCGTTCTCACCACATGGCAACGGAGGCGTTTGCCTGACCGTAGCAGCTGGAACAGTCCGTTGCAGGGGTGGAAGGGGTCTCTCATGATATTGTTGGCTCTGGAGTTGCACCTCCTGATGTATAGTTCCTGCAGGGGGGCAAGTGAAGTTCCCATAGTGCGTTCGGCCGAACGCACTACTCTCTGCAGAGCCTTCTTGTCCTTGGCAGAGCAATTCCCAAACCAGATGGTAATGTTCCCGGACAAGATGCTTTCCACCACCGCTGCATAGAAGCACTGGAGGATCCTCGGAGACACTGAATTTCCTCAATTGCCTGAGGTGGTAAAGGCGCTGCCTTGCCTTACTCACGAGTGCTGAGGCGAGTGATGCCCATGTCATATCCTTGGAGATGTGGACTCCCAGATATTTAAAACAGTTCACCCTATCCACAGGATCCCCATTTATCCTCAATGGAGTGTACATCTTCGGATGATGTGCCCTCCTAAAGTCCATGATCAGCTCCTTCGTTTTTTTGTGCTTCAATAGCTGCCATGAGGGGAGAAGTGCTGCGAGAGGCATAACTGAAGTCGGGTCGGGGTTACTGAAATGGAGGAGGTTACGCTCTGGTGCGGACTACGCGTCAGTCCATTGTATTTCGCAGGAGTGTGCGCTCTAACATGTTTGCTCCAATTGATTTGATTACTCTAGCACGAGGCTCCCTTAGGTGCGGGGCCCAATTGGGAGCAATCGGTCCCATCGGCTAAAGGCCGGCCCTGGTTTTATGCTGAGAGAATGGCTTGCATACTCTGTAGTTTAGAAGGATGAGAGGATATTTTATTGAAACATATAAGATTATTAAGGGTTTGGACATGCTAGAGGCTGGAAACATATTCCCAATGTTGGGGGAGTCCAGAAACAGGGGGCCACAGTTTAGAATAAGCCATTTTGAATGGTGATGAGGAAACATGTTTTCACTCTGAGAGTTGTGAGTCTGTGGAATTCTCTGCCTTAGAAGGCAGTGGAGGCTGGTTCTCTGGATAAAATTCAAGTGAGATGTATAGGGCTCTTAAAGATAGCGGAGTCAGGGGATATGGCGAGAAGGCAGGAACGGGGTACTGATTGTGGATAATCAGCCATGGTCACATTGAATGGCGGTGCTGGCTCGAAGGGTTGAATGGCCTACTCCTGCACCTATTGTCTCTTGTCTAAAGTCTATTGTATCAGGACTAGGCGTGCATTTCACCCTACACTTCCACTCGGTCCTCCAAGGCCTGCTGGTTACCCGGATGCCAACCATTTTAACTCCCCTTCCCACTCCCACACTGATGTTTCTGTCCTGGGCCTCCTCAATTGCCAGAGTGAGGTGACACACAAACTGGAGGAATAGCACCTCATAGCTTACAGCCCAATGACATGAACATTGAATTCTCCAAATTAAGGAGACTCCCCCCTCCTAATCAAGTCCTGGAGTCTGTCCCAACCCCATCTCTTTTTCCAGCTTTCTCCCCAACTCCATCTGGAGAAGTGTTCCTATTACAAGCTCTCCTTGGCCCTGTCAAGAATGTGGTGTCCATTCTTGGGATGGGATGCAAGGTCCGAGCTGACCAGTCATTGACAGCCCCCCTTCCCTTCCCTCGAGGGCCATCTCTTTGTCATTCTTCTGTCTTCTTCTCGCTGGATGACAAGCAGAACCATCTTGGCTTAACAGTAGATGTTTCTTCTTCCTTTTGGCCTTTCGTTTCTGCAGGTATTTACAGCGGAATCAAAACTACTTGCATTAGGTCCTGATCTTCCTTTTGTTTTAGTAAAGGTAGAACCTTTGACAGTTGCGATTGGTTTAGGATCTTGAATACTCCCTTAGCATAAATTTGACATGAACCGTACTTCCTTTTCTATGAAGTTCCCCAGATCAGGAAACATGGCCTCTCGATTCTCATTTACCTCTAACAGACCAGCTTTATCTTTTCTCTAAGTCTATAGGGTGATTTCACGAAAGGTCACTGGAGCGTAGGTCCGCACCCACGTGACCGAAAATTTTAACTGGGGGACAAGCGTCACTTCCGGTACATGTTAGTGAATGGGAAAACACGCACTTTCACACCCGTTAAAAACATCGAAAACGGCCCGTTTTTGGGCTGCAATTAACTGTACCAGTCGGGGTGACCGTGAGGAACAGCTACCTAAATTTACAGTCCAAAAAAAAGATAGAAACTAAGGTAAATTCAAGAGGGAGCTGGAGGTGTAAATACAGCATAAGTTGTTATCGGACATTTGCCGTGGAGATTTAAAGATCCAAAATATCAGGAATTATCGCGTTTGCTCGCTGCATTTCATCAAAAGTAAGGCATTATTGACTTTTTATCTTTATTCATTTGTTATATGAAAAGTATTAAAAGTTAAAAATCCGTCAGTAAAATTGCAAAATCGCCCATGGTTCTCAGGTGGGTTTTAACATGCAAAATGAAAACGCTTCTGAAGCTCCATTTACCATTTAAATAATCGTAAACTATCAATGCGTTTTGAAATAAATTTTACTGAGATGCAAGCTAAGGAATGGGATGATTGTCAGCTGTTTGTTGGACAAAAGCAGGACATTTTATTATTTGCCAAAATACATTTCTCAATGTTTCTTGTTTAAAGCCTGCACAATCACCCAAACTACTTATTTATTTATTTATCATCTAATAACAGACAAGCCTGCAACATGGAATGATGTCAACAATCCTGATTGGGCACCCACTGTGAGCAGGATAGACAATGTGCACAAGAACGCCATGCACGTGCAACAAGAAGAGAGTATTAAAGCAGATTTGGTTGCAGCTCAAGCATCTATAGCTCTGCAAGTTGATGGCGTTATTGTGCACATTGTCTATCCTGCTCACAGTGGGTGCCCAATCAGGATTGTTGACATCATTCCATGCTTACTAAGGTGTCCGACTGCCCTACGGCTACAGATATGCATGGAGGTGAGAATATTTTCTTATCATTTCTTGAGATGGTTGGCATTTTCTTTCATTATTGATAGTACAACGTGAATTCTGAAGAAATCCAAAGAGCACAGTTGTCAACGTTCGTCTCTTAAAGAAAGCAGACAGCAACAAAATTGTTAAAGGTAAACCAAAGCAATCTTTTAATCAATTTGCCAGACGGGAGTGGCGAGATCTACAAAGAGCACACACGTTGCTCAGTGCTTCTCGGGCTCCAGTCAAAGAACAAAGGAAAGTTAGAGTAATTATACATTTTCTTACCAATAAAACACACCTAAATCTGAGTGAAAGATCCGTAGCCTATGGGAAACAAGGGAGGCTGGACCCATATATTTGCAATGTCAGCCTTATTCTCAAATCTTGGCACAGCTTCAATACAGCTGCCCATTCCGGAAGGACAACTAACTCCATTTTGTTTTCAAATGACTCCCATCTTGGTTCCAGAATGGGCATCCATCTGTGAACTAAAACAAGCTTGTAAGACTTGGATGAAAGCCACTACCTTGTCCTTAGCTGGGACAGGCAGTTCAGACAGATATCTAATATGGTGCTGTGCCTAGACAATACATCTCTATTTTAATACATTGTTAATATATTGTTTCAATGATTAGTATAAACCAAGCTTCTAAGATTTCCCCAGAATTTATTTTGCTGGGAAAATTCTCTTAAATTTGACTGCTTTCTGTTTTTCAGTAAACCTCCATTTTTAATTTACGGACCAAATTAAATTATTTCACACTGAGGTCAGGGTAAACTTGCACGCACGAACGCCTCCACTCTGAAGTTAACAAACGAGTTCATTTAATAGGTGGTAGACACAAATCCTGGAGAAACTCAGCAGGTGAGGCAGCATCTATGGAGCGAAGGAAATAGGCAACGTTTCAGGGTCGAGCCCCTTCTTCAGACGCTGGGGTCAAACTTGCAAATCTGCTCCGAAAGTGAAAACTGAAATTCCTTTAAAATTCATCCCTCTCTCTCCCCTCTCCTCTCCCTCTATCTTTCCCTCTCCCTCTCCTCTCTCTACCCCTCCCTCTCTCTCTCCTCTCTCTTTCCCTCTCCCTCTCTCCACTCTCTCTCTCTGCCCTCTCCTCTCCTCACCTCTCCCCCTCCATCTCTCTCTCTCATCCTCTATCTTTCCCTCCCTCCTTTCTCTCTGTCTCTCTCTCTCCTCTCCTCTACCTTTCCCTCTCCCTCCCTCAGCCTACACTCCTCCATCTCTCCCTCTCTCTCCTTCTCCCTCTCTCTCCTTCTCCCTCTCTCTCACTCTTGTCAGCAACGCAGACCAGAGAGAGACAAGGGGGCGGGTTCCTACTCCCTCCCTGTGACTGACATCTCTCTCCTCCAATCACCCGCCGCTTCCGGCCACCTGCAGGTCCCGCCTCACTGCCCGCATGAGCGACATTTCTCTCCGACAATAGGGACGTCCGATCAGTCAGAGGGCCGAATATTCCGCCCCCGCCGTCACCTCTGACGTCACAGTTGCATTTCACATTTGAGGGGTTTTGCAAGATTATTGCAATGAATTTAATGCATTTCACATTCCGGGGGGTTGCAATATTGCTTTAATGCAACGCATTTGCTGCATTTAACATTGCAGGAGGGTGCAAAGTTATTCCAATGCGATACATTTGTTGCATTTAACATTTTTGAGGGGTTTTGCAAGATTAGTGCAAAGCGATTTAAGATTCAAGATTCAAGAGAGTTTATTGTCATGTGTCCACACTTAAATAAGCAGATAAAGTTCAATGGGCTATTAATGTTCAGAGTTTGTTTGAGTTGAGTTCAATAGCCTGATGGCTGTGGGGAAGTGGCTATTCCTGAACCTGGATATTGCAGATTTCAGGCTCCTGGACCTTCTACCTGAAGGTAGCGGGGAGATCAGTGTGTGGCCAGGATGGTGTGGGTCCTTGATGATACTGCCAGCCTTTTTGAGGCAGCGACTGCGATAGATCCCCTCGATGGAAGGAGATCAGATGCGATGATGGACTGGGCAGTGTTTGCAGCTTTTTGTAGTCTTTACCGCTCCTGGCACTCAAGTTGCCGAACCAAGCCACGATGCAACCGGTCAGCATGCTTTCTACTGTGCACCTGTAGAAGTTAGAGAGAGTCCTCCTTGACAAACCAACTCTCTGTAATCTTCTCAGGAAGTAGAGGCGCTGATGTGCATTCTTTATAATTGCATCAGTGTTATCAGGACCAGGAGAGATCTTCGGGAGTATGCATGCCCAGGAATTTGAAGCTCTTGACCCTCTCCACCTGCGACCCGTTTAATGCATTTAACTTTGTGGGAGTGTGCAAAGGAGGGGAGGGGGGTTTGCAATATTACTTGAATGCAATGCATTTGCTGCATTTAACTTTGTGGGAGTGTGCAAAGTTATTCCAATGCGATGCATTCGTTGCATTTAACATTTGAGCTCTTTCACCCGATCTGAACCCAATGGAACGTGCCTTTTATATGCTGAAGACAAAAGTGAAGGGGACTTTTTTTTTTTTTTAATAAAAATAGTTGCAGGAGTAGGCCATTCAGCCCTTCGAGCCTGCACTGCCATTCGACATGATCATGGCTAAGTATCTCATCCCTGCCTCTCCATACCCCCTGATCACTTTAGCAACAAGGGCCACATCTAACTCCCTCTTAAATATAGCCAATGAACTGGCCTCAACTACCTTCTGTGGCAGATAATTCCACAGCTTCACCACTCTCTGTGTAAAAAATGATTTTCTCATCTCGGTCCTAAAAGACTTCCCTCTTATCCTTAAACTGTGACCCCTAGTTCTGGACTTCTCCAACATCAGGAATAATCTTCCTGCATCTAGCCTGTCCAACCGCTTAAGAATTTTGTAAGTTTCTATAAGATCCCCCCTCAATCTTCTGAATTCTAGCGTGTACATGCCAAGTCTATCCAGTCTTTCTTCATATGAAAGTCCTGCCATCCCAGGAATCAGTCTGGTGAACCTTCTCTGTACTCCCTCTATGGCAAGAATGTCTTTCCTCAGATTGGGAGACCAAAACTGTACGCAATACTCCAGGTGTGGTCTCACCAAGACCCTGTACAACTGCAGTAAAACCTCTCTGCTCTTATACTCAAATCTTTTTGCTATGAATGCTAACATACCATTTGCTTTCTTCACTGCCTGCTGCACCTGCATTCCTACTTTCAATGACTGGTGTACTATGACACCCAGGTCTCGTTGCATCTCCCCTTTTCCTAATCGGCCACCATTCAGATAAGTCTACTTTCCTGTTTTTGCCACCAATGTGGATAACCTCACATTTATCCACATTATACTGCATCTGCCATGCATTTGCCCACTCACCTAACCTATCCAAGTCACCTTGCAGCCTCCGAGCATCCTCCTCACAGCTAACACTTCCCCCCAGCTTTGTGTCATCCGCAAACTTGGAGATGTTGCATTCAATTCCCTCATCCAGATCATTAATATATATTGTAAATAGCTGGGGTCCGAGCAGTGAGCCTTGCGGTACCCCACTAGTCACTGCCTGCCATTCTGAAAAGGACCCGTTACTCCCACTCTTTGTTTCCTGTCTGCCAGCCAGTTCTCTATCCACATCAATACTGAACCCCCAATACCGTGTGCTTTAAGTTTGCATACTAATCTCTTATGTGGGATCTTGTCGAAAGCCTTCTGAAAGTCCAGATATAACACATCCACTGGTTCTCCCTTATCCACTCTACTAGTTACATCCTCAAAAAATTCTATAAGATTCGTCAGACATGATTTACCTTTCATAAATTTTCCCCACCACCGATGTTAGACTAACTTGTCTGTAATTCCCCGTTTTCTCTCTCCCTCCCTTTTTAAAAATTGGGGTTACATTAGTTACCCTCCATTCCTCAGGAACTACTCCAGAATCTAAAGAGTTTTGAAAAATTATCACTAATGCATCCACTATTTCTGCGGCTACTTCCTTAAGTACTCTGGGACTAGCCCCCAAAACAAGCATAAGCTTAAAGGTGGCTGCAATGCAGGCCTGGCAGAGCATCACCAGATAAGACACCCAGCAACTGGCAATGTCCGTGAATCGCAAACTTCAAGCAGTCAATGCATGCAAAGGATATGCAACAAAATTCTAAATATGATTACTCTCTAAATGGCGTCAAGTTGGGAAAAGTGGAAGTACAACGGGATCTGGGGGTCCTTGTTCATCAGTCTATGAAAGTAAGCATGCAGGTACAGCAGGCAGTGAAGAAAACGAATGGCATATTTGCCTTTATAACAAGAGGAGTCGAGTATAGGAGCAAAGAGGTCCTTCTGCAGTTGTACAGGCCCATGTTTAGACCACACCTGGAGTATTGTGTGCAGTTTTGGTCTCCAAATTTGAGGAAGGACATTCTTGCTATTGAGGGAGTGCAGCATAGGCTGGAATAAACACAGCTGTAATTTCTACATGGTGAAACCAAAAGGTATAAAAATCGAAGGTAGACACAAATGCTGGAGAAACCCAGCGGGTGAGGCAGCATCTATGGAGCGAAGGAAATAGGCAACGTTTCGGGTCGAAACCCTTCTTCAGACTGATGTGAGGGTGGGAGAGGCGGGAAGAAGAAAGGAAGAGGTGGAGCCAGTGGGCTGAGGGAGAGCTGAGAAGGGGAGGAGAAAGTAGGACAACCTGAAATTAGAGAAGTCACTGTTCATACCGCTGGGGTGTAAACTGCCCAAGCAAAATATGAGGTGCTGCCCCTCCGATTTACGGTGGTCCTCACTCTGGCAATGGAGGAGGCCCAGGACAGAAAGGTTGGATTCGGAATGGGAGGGGGAGTTGAATTGCTGAGCCACCGGGAGATCAGGTTGGTTATTGCGAACCGAGCGGAGGTGTTTTGAGTGTGTGCGTGAGTGTGTGTGTGTGAGAGCATGTCTGTGTGCATGTGAGAGAGACACCAAGAGAGAGAGAGAGGGAGTTTGTATGTGTTTGTGTGTGTGTGAGAGTGAGTGAGTGAGAGAGAGAGAGAGAGAGAGAGAGAGAGAGAGAGAGAGAGAGAGAGAGAGAGAGAGAGAGAGAGAGAGAGAGAGAGAGAGAGAAGGAGAGAGAGAGAGAGAGGAGAGAGAGAGGAGAGAGAGAGAGAGAGAGAGAGAGAGAGAGAGAGAGAGAGAGAGAGAGAGGAGTGTTGTGTGTTTGAGAGAGAGAGGGTAAGTGTTGTGTGTGAGAGAGAGGGTAAGTGTTGTGTGTGAGAGAGAGGGAGTGTGTGAGAGAACAAGAGAGAAATGGAGTGTGTGTGCATGTGAGAGGGACAGAGAGAGGAGAGTGTGTGAAACAGAGGGACAGAGAGTGTGTGAAACAGACAGGGAAAGAGAGAGGGAATGTGTGAGAGAGATAGGGAGCGAGAGAGGGAGTGTATGAGAGAGAGGAGGGGGGCACGAGAGGGAGTGGAGAGAATTTGTGTACGAGTGGGGGAGGTGGGGAGAGTGGAGAGGGGAATGTACAGTGCATTGAGAAAGTATTCAGGCCCCTTCACTTTTTCCACATTTTGTTACATTACAGCCTTATTCTAAAATTGGTTACAGTCATTTTGTTTTATCATCAATCTACGCACAATATCTCATAATATAAAAGCGAAAACAGGTGTTTAGTAATTATTGCAAAATAATTAAAAATAAATAACTGAAATATCACATTTACGTAAGTATTCAGACCCTTTGCTGTGACTCTCAAAATTGTGTTTTGGTGCATCGTGTTTCCATTGATTATCCTTGAGATGTTTCTACAACTTGTCTACAAGTGGTAAATTAAATTGATTGTACATGATTTGGAAAGGCACACACCTGTCTATATAAGGTCCCACAGTTGACAGTGCATGTCAGAGCAAAAAACAAGCCATGAAGACGAAGGAATTATCTCCGAGACAGGATTGTGTTGAGACACAGATCTGGGGAATGGTATAAAACATTTTTTGGAGCATTGCAGGTCCCGAAGAGCACAGTGGCCTCCGTCATTCATAAATAGAATCCACGTGGCGGTGTGCCAGCAGGCTGGAGGAGTGGGCAAAGACCTTGCCACAGAGCGGGCAGGTGAAGGGGTGCTGGCCGGTGTGGACTCGCTGTTTCTCCAGCAGGTGGTCAAGGCGGGTGAAGCCCTTAACACAGGACGGGCAGGGGAACGGACGCTCACCGCTGTGTGTACGCCGGTGCTGCCACAGGCTCGACATGCGTGTGAAACCCTTGCCACACTCAGCGCACACAAAGGGGCTCTCCACACACCGGGCTGGGGACGGGACGGTCGCAAGCAAAGATCTTATAGCGGAGCAAGATAGGCTACTCCTGCGAAATGCAATGGACTGACGTGTAGTACGCTATGGAGGGGATCATGGGCATTTTTCCACGCCCATTTTAGTAACCTGAGCCTACCTGACCCGACCCGACTCGCAGTGTAATCAATGTTGTGGGGCAACAGTTTGTGTGGGTTAGATTCATAAATCTGTCAGTTCATACTTCTTGTCAACGATAACATTTGATTCTGGTAATTGTCTTTTTTAATGTTTTTTAAATCATTTCTTTTTAAATGGTTCACAAGCAGTGTTTGAGTTGATTTTGTAGTAACCGGAACCGACCCGACTCGCAGGGTGATTGACATTGCGGAACTTTTTGTGCGTGATATAGGGTTAGATTCATAATTCTGTTAGTTCATAATTCTGTTAATTCTTGTTAAAGAATAAAATGTTTATAAACACACATACATGAAAATTATATAAATGTATATAATCATATAACACACACAATTATATTTCTTCTGATCCAATAATGAACTTTATTTCAGACTAGACAAGGGACATTAAATAAGAAACATTGAAACATTGTTAACCTCCCCGCAACTTCACACACACTAGGCCTTATCCCCCCCGGCACTCCCTCGCCTGCCCCCTCACTATAATGTCTCCCCCCCCTCCTATGCCCCCCTCCCTCTCCCGTTGCCCCGGGCCCCACACTCCCTCTCCCGCTGCCCCGGGCCCCGCACTCCCTCTCCCCGCACTCTCTCTCCCCGCTGCCCCGGGCCCCGCACTCTCTCTCCTCGCTGCCCCGGGCCGCGCACTCCCTCTCCCCGCTGCCCCGCACTCTCTCTCCCCGCTGCCCCGGTCC
This sequence comes from Amblyraja radiata, assembly GCF_010909765.2. Lineage (NCBI taxonomy): Eukaryota > Metazoa > Chordata > Chondrichthyes > Rajiformes > Rajidae > Amblyraja > Amblyraja radiata. Next base: position 46,248,212 of record NC_045974.1, on the reverse strand, counting down.
CCGCACTCCTTCTCCCCGCTGCCCCGGGCCCCGCACTCCTTCTCCCCGCTGCCCCGGGCCCCGCACTCCTTCTCCCCGCTGCCCCGGGCCCCGCACTCCTTCTCCCCGCTGCCCCGGGCCCCGCACTCTCTCTCCTCGCTGCCCCGGGCCCCGCACTCTCTCTCCTCGCTGCCCCGCACTCCTTCTCCCCGCTGCCCCGGGCCCCGCACTCCTTCTCCCCGCTGCCCCGGGCCCCGCACTCCTTCTCCCCGCTGCCCCGCACTCTCTCCCCGCTGCCCCGCACTCCTTCTCCCCGCACTCTCACTCCCCGCTGCCCCAGGCCCCGCACTCCTTCTCCCCGCTGCCCCGCACTCTCTCTCCCCGCTGCCCCGGGCCGCGCACTCCTTCTCCCCGCACTCACTCTCCCCGCTGCCCCGCACTCTCTCTCCCCGCTGCCCCGCACTCTTTTTGTCTTTTTTTGTCTAACTGTAGTCTTGTAGGTCTGTGTCCAAGATGGCTGCCGTGAAGAGAGAGTGGACGCTGGCACGATTTGGTTGCCGCTGCTCTCTCTTCACACTGTGTTTTTGATTTTCTGTTTTTGGATTAAATTCTGTTTTTAATTTGTGTCATTGTGATGTCTTTAATTACTTGTTTTACTCCGATTATATGTTTTTATTCCGATTACTATGTAAGGTGTCCTTGAGATGTATGAAAGGCGCCCATTAAATAAAATTTATTATTATTATTACTCTCACTCCCCGCTGCCCCGGGCCCCGCACACCTTCTCCCCGCTGCCCCGGGCCCCGCACTCTCTCTCCCCGCTGCCCCAGGCCCCGCACTCCTTCTCCCCGCTGCGGATCCGATCTTTGGCCGGAAGCAAGAGGGCGGAGCAAAATGGCGGAACAAGATGGCGGAACAAGATGGCGGGGCAGGTTGCTAAAATGAGTCATAAAATCGCCCATGAATCCGCCCATGAGCGTACTACACGTTTGCGTGAGAGTAATCCATCTTGCTCCGCTATAGGATCTTTGGTCGCAAGCGTGCCCCGCTGGTGGGACAGCAGATAGGTGGTGCGGGTGATCTCTATGATCTTTGCTTCTGCCTAGACGGGGGAAGCGCCGCGCTGTTTACAGTCCCCGCAGCAACCGGGGTGACACAGACGTTCCGCCTCACTGTCGCACATTATAAACTACCTGTTATTCTGTAAAGTGTTTCCTCAGTGAATACAAACGAAAATACAAATAAAATTCAAAATTATTTATATTTGAATTCCTGCCAGATTTTATCAAATAAATTAAATCAATGTGGTCACACCGTCTTAGGTGCGCCACACGCTCCCCAACAACAAAAGTGGCTCCTAACACTTATTTCAAATCACAAGTTTCCATTGAAAATAATCAACAATCTTTCACAGACTCAAAATTATTTACAATATTCAAAATCTTCAAACATAAAAAATATATGACCCTCGTTTGATTACATCACCACTGTGCATTCTCAATAACCCTGTACAGTAAATGACGTGTGAATATTGGACCATGGGTGCACACTGGAATGATGGCCTGTACAGTGGGTGAGTATAGGGCATGAGGTAAGTGTCAATAGTGTTCACAACAGGAAATGGTTGATAGGTCGGATGGCCAAGAGATGAGTAGGTGAGCATTTGACCTGGCCGACTTTCCCTTGTGGACCGTCTCAGTGTAACAGGGGATCCAGGTTCAGAGTGTGAGAGAGAGTGCTCCTCGAGGTCTGCATCCTGAGGCAACTCTTGCTCATCCTCCATCTGAGGTACATCGGGGTCCGCCTGCACAATATTCTCATCTTGTTCAGTGTCATGGGGAATGTCCTGATCATCCTCCTGTTGTAGTTCGTCCTCATCTGTTAAGTGTCTTTTCCATTGATCCTTTGTCTGTATTTCAGCTTCTGGTGGCCGCAAGTCCATTTCAGGTAAGGTTTGGACCTCCATCCGTTCTTGACTTCTTCCATGTTTTCCGACTGATATGAATGAATCTTCATCCCTGTGTCGGGTCACTCGAGTGGGTGTTCTTTGTGCTTGCTCATGTTGGATTCTGACAGGTTTACTAGGAGTCTGAGCCGGCATTCTCTCAGGGGTGGCTGTTGTCCTTGGCTCAGCCCAACTTATGGGTATCCTCAACCAGTAACCTCCTCCTGACTCATCATCTGAGTCAGATGTCTCTGCATTCTCAGTTCTGTCTCTTATGTCACTCCTTCTCAACTGAGGTTTCCTTTGCGTCTGTGGCTTTGAAGTTGGTTTGGTCTGCTGCGGTGGGAATTCCACTGGTAAATCATTGACCACTAAAAGCAGGTTTCTATGCAGCGTCCTCAGTCTCCCTTTGCCATCGTTTTCTGGATGAATAACATACACTGGGTTGTCTGAGACTTGTTCCTTCACTACATATATCCTCTTCTCCCAGTAGGAACGTAGTTTACCAGGCCCGCCTCGCTCTCCCAGATTTCTAACCAACACTCTATCCCCAGGCTTCAGGACCACTCCTCTCACCTTCTGATCATAGTAGGACTTTCCTTTTGCACTTGAAGACAGACTGTTGTTGTTAGCAACACGGTATGCTTCCGCCATCCTTTTTTTCCACTTCTCAGCATAACCTTTGTGCGTCACTGGATCTATTTCTTCAGCCAACCCAAACAAGAGATCCACAGGAAGGTGAGGGTGTCGACCATAGAGAAGATAGTGAGGGGAATAGCCAGTGGACTCATGGCGGGTGCAGTTATACGCATGTACAACCTGTGGGAGATGTTCTTTCCATGTCTCCTTTTCCTTGTCCGTCAGAGTTCGCAGCATCTGCAGCAATGTTCGAATGAATCGCTCTGCTGGATTACTTTGAGGGTGATATGGGGATGTTCGGGAATGTCCTACTCCAGAGAGCAGGCCAAGGGTTCGAAACAGTCCATTCTCGAATTCACGTCCTTGGTCATGATGGAGCTTGTTTGGGAATCCAAAACGTGGTACAAAGTCATTGTAAAGCCGTTCTGCTGCCGTCCGGCCAGACTTGTTTTTTGTAGGGTAGGCCTGAGCAAACCTTGTAAAATGGTCAATTACTATTAGGATGTACTCATAACCCCCTTTGCTCTTTTCCAGGTGTAAGAAATCGATGCAAACTATTTCCAGGGGTGAGTTAGACTTCAGACTGCTCATTGGTTCACGCACATGGACTGTAGGCTTCTTCTGTTTGATGCAACTGCACTTCTTTATTACATAGGCCTCAACACACCTTTTCATGTAGGGCCAGTAAAACATCTCCCTGGCGAGGTGAAGAACTCTCTCCATGCCCACATGTCCCATGTTGTCGTGGAGGTGCTTTAATACCACGGGTTGGTATTTCAGAGGTAGTACTAATTGTTTCCTATCTGTTGTTCTTCGGTACAGCAATCCATCCTCGATGTGCAACCTGCTCCACTCATGCAGAAGCTTGCATGTGGTTCCTTTCACAGTTCCTCTGATGTCGTCTGTCAATTTGCTGTTCATCTCTTTGAGCTTTAAGATCTCTCCTACCTTGGGATCTTCTCTTTGAGCTTGAACCAAATCGTCATGACTAATGCTGTGCAGAGGGGCGCGGGGCTGTAGGACAACATCTTGAGAGGAGACAGCAAGAGCGGCTATCCATGCCACATCTTTCCTCTGGGCTGCTTGACTTCCTTCCCAAGCTGCATTCACCACATCCTGCGACAACTCCTCTGTGCACGTTGACATGTACTGGTCAATATCAAGAGGGACTCGGGACAGAGTATCTGCGTCCGTGTTGACTTTTCCTGGTCTGTACCTGATGTAAAAATGGAAGTCTGACAGTTCTCCCACCCACCGGTGACCAACCGCATTGAGTTTGGCAGTGCTCATGATGTAAGTAAGTGGGTTGTTGTCAGTGAAGATGGTAAAGTGTGGAGCATAATAGAGGTAGTCCCTAAATTTCTCGCACACTGCCCACTTAAGTGCAAGGAACTCCAACTTGCTACTATGCATATGGTAGTTCCTCTCTGCAGCTGTCAAAATCCGTGACCCATACCCAACGACTCGCAGCTTTCCCTCCTGTTGCTGGTAGCGAACAGCTCCTAGACCTTGCTCCGATGCATCGGTATTCAGGACGAAAGGCATGTCAAAGTTTGGGTATGCCAACACCGGTGGATGTGTCAACATGTCAATCAGTCTCTCGAGTACACTTTGATGTTCAGCAGTCCAATGTATGGGTGCCCTGGATGACAGTCGGGGTCCCTTGGCTTTACCTTGTCGAGGCTGGACTTGAATTGGGGATTTCCCTTGGAGCATCTCATACAATGGCTTTGCTATCTTTGAGAAGTTTTGAATGTACGACCTGTAGTAACTGAGAAAGCCGAGAACCCTTCTCAAAGCACCTACGGTCTGTGGTGTTTTGTCTTTCAAAGCCAGCACAGCATCCAGGTCCTTGGGATCAACTCAAATACCGTCAGCAGAGACAAGGCGGCCAACATCGCGAACTTCTTGTTCCTGACAACCTCTTTCTGATTTTCCTCCAGGTGATCAAGGTTCACGGGCGGATGTCACAGTGGTGAAGTTCGTTGAGAAAATTGAGAGGTGACCTCGTTGACTGTTGTCATGGATGCCACTTTGCTTGGATGGTCAGCTTCTACAACCCTTTCAATATGCTGCAAGGTGCCCAGGGATGTCTTGCGTGGCAAGATAATGTCATGGCTGGTGTTGTTGCCAACAGCAATGGTGACATATGGTTTTAAAGGATTCTGCATTTCAACCAAACCTGCTCCTAGAACTAGCTGATCTAAAGGCTGACTGCCTTCGTCTGATTCGAACAACACCAGACGGCCATAGGAGTTCATGGTTGGTGGAACTTGTCCAGTTGAAACGACCACGTCCTTTGCACCAGTTCTTAGGCGTCCTTGTGGCATGCTTGGCTCCACTGTCTGAATAAAACTCACCACTGCTTCTGCTTCCTCACTTGAAACACTGATGGCATTCTGAAACAACTGTATCAGAGTAGGTACTAACCTTTCTGACTGTCCTTCAACAAGCTGCTCCATAACATTAAAACCAATCAACGGTCTTTCCATGGTCAAGCTGCTGACAAAGAAAGGGACACTGATCGCAAGACTTGGGTCCTCATTCCCAGGTAAGTTGGTCATTATGGGAACCCATCCATCAAAAGGAATGAGCTCTCCGTTGACTGCATAAACCTTTAGCTCATCCAGTTCCTCAATGATCTCAGACATTGGTCGAACGTTTAGGTCGGGCAGGTGTAGATCTTTCCAGGCATGGCTGATAATACTAACTTGTGCGCCTGAGTCAAGCAATGCAGTTACCGCCAAACCACTTAGATTACATTGCATCAGCGCCTTCTTTCCTATCATGTTGGCGACAGCTTTACGTTTGGTACATTGTGGTTCAAAAGAGAACTGAGAAGATGATTTGCTTTGCTTGTCATTGTACTATGTGCTTGCTACTTCTGAAGTAGTGGACAAGGAAGTTCTGTATTGTTGTCATCACAATCAGTTTGAGTTTGGGGACGTTTCTCAGATCCGATCACTGGGCGCCCCTCTGCAGCGACCGGTTCAAGTTTCCCTGACTCTTCTGTTTCTTTAAGCAGCCAACAGCTCTGTGGCCTTCCTCCCCACATGAGAAACAATGGTTACAGTCTGGGCGGTTTTGTTCAACACATTTTGGACAACCGTATGGTTTATCTCTCTTGGGTCTCATTTTATTTTGAGAATATTGGTTCATCACATCTGTTGGTTGTGGCTTAATTTGTTGTTTCATGGCCTCAATCGTGCTTGTGAGCTCATCTACTTTGGCTGTAAGCTCTTTAATTGGGTCTGTCTTTACTTTTGGCGTCACGCTCTCTTGCTTGCTGCACTGTTCTTTTGGTGTATTAGGCTCAAACTGTGCACCATGTGCATGTACTGCAGCCTGCCGACGAAAAGGACCTATCCTCTTTTGTCTCTCACTTTCTTCACTGGTGATTCTCATTACATGGCGCAGTATTGTCTCATCACTTACTTCAGGACTGGACAAGAGAGGTTCTATTTCTCTGCGTATGTCACTGTGTTTGTAGCCTAATCCCTGGTAAACTGTATGTAGGAAGACATCTTGAACAGTAGCTGCACTGTATTTTATGCCTGCGTCTGACAGTTTTGATGTGAACAGTTGCTTCAAACCTATGACACGATAGAGGAATTGTTGTGGTGTCCCGTTCTCATCCTGTTTGGCACATATTAACTCTTGGAATAACTGTAGTGTTTTTTCTCTTAGGTGAGCCTGGAGAAATCCCTTGAGTTCCATCACAGTCAAGTCATCCTTGTTCATTAGCATCTCTTTAAAAGTTCCAGGTTTTATTATCCGGAGCACACCACGAGCTATCTCTGCATCATGGAAGCCTTCTTTGATCCCTTCCTCTATTTGCTTACAGACATTGTTATAACTGATGTTATATGGTTATATGGATGTCTGACGAATGATCACCAACCTGGCCCCCTTGTACCTTAAACTCCTTTCTCTGGAGGTAGGAGAGATCTCTTATGGAAATCATCCCCTCTCGGATGGGTTGGACAACTGTTGGGTTGTTGTATAACATATAACATATAACATATAACAATTACAGCACGGAAACAGGCCATCTCGACCCCTCTAGTCCGTGCCGAACACATAGTCTCCCCTAGTCCCATATACCTGCGCTCAGACCATAACCCTCCATGATGAGCCACTTCGAGACTTATTAGCCTGTGCTGCTAATGGACTGGCCAAATTGTGTGCCTTCCACCACAGTGATGAATGCTGTGGTGGATGTTTATGTTAAATTTTTATTGTGTTTTGTGTGTGCTCTTTATCATTGTATCGCTGCTGACATATTCATTTCACTTGCACTTTTTGTGCAATGTGACAAATAAACCGTATTGTATTGTATTGTATTGTATTGTATTGTATTGTATTGTATTGTATTGTATTGTAATGGCGGAGAGTCTTCTGGTGACTGCGTTGTCGGTACCATAATGCTTTGTCTCAGCCATTTACCACGCTCCTCATAGCTAGTGAGCATTGCCAGTAACTCTGTGTTTGTGGAGTCAGATACAGCAGTAGGTAGTACTGGGTCAGTTGTGAAAGCATCATTGTTTGGCAAAGTAGAACTAACTGGCACATTAGGGCTAACTGCTTCAACAGCTTGGAACATTTGGTTAGTTGTATCACCATTAGTATCTATGGGTTGTATTTCTAGCTCTGGCAAACACAATACATTTCGGGTCTTTACAATACCATCAATGGCATCTTTCAAAACCAACAATCCAGACATTCCACTGTCTTCTGACTCTAACAAATGCTTACTGTACATGAATGAACTGATTTTGTCGAAGCAGCCTTCATGGTCTCCTTCATGGAGTTCAGACAGGTCCCAATCTGACGCTGGACCCACCTCTTTGGCGATGTGAAAGAGCTCTGCAGCTGACAAGGCGAGCAGTGACTTCCTAATGTCCCACACTAGGCTCTTCCTCCCACTCTCTGACATGGCAGCAGCTTTTCACCGTCTTTCACGATGGATCACACAGTTCAGCAATGGCACAGTCTCTGCTCCGGCTCACCGCTCTCGGCACTCAGCTCGAATCAGCCCTGTCTCGGTCTCAGATGTCATTTGTTGATCAGCTCCAGCTCCAACCAGGAAATGGCGCCGATCCCGGACGAGCCCCCACGATCTGTTACGGGTCCCAGGAATGGGCAGATAGATAACCTGTATAAAAGCAGGTGAGAGAAAGCAAATGAGGACACGGTGCGTCTCGTTCATCTCCAGATTGCTTCTTTGGTTGTTTTATTCAATACCCAATAATCATGTAAACATAAAACATTGCTCTTATCATCATTTCAGTCATCCATTTTGTCTCTTACTTTCACATCCATTTTGTCCCTTATTATCAATCTCCATCATCTCATTACAATGTTACAGTTTCACTCACAAACAGTCATTTTCTATGTTTCCCTTGTGTTTGATATACCTTTTATGTGATTTAACACTTGTATTTTGATTCTAAACATCAATAAATATTGTTAGGCACTTACTTAACCTTTACTGCGCATTTTCAGTAACATGCGAAAAGTTGACATTTGGCCCCTTTAATATGCCATATCCTCATAACTATAAGGATATAAAAACCTGGATGCAACAAAATTTCCTCAAACTCAACAGCGATAAGACAGAATTCCTCCTCATAGGCTCCAAAGCCACACTCAGCAAAATCATTAACCCCACTCTCACCATCGACGGCACCACTGTCTCCCCATCTCCCCAGGCCCGCAACCTTGGCGTGATCTTTGATTCCACCCTCTCCCTTGAGCCTCACATCCGCCATGTCATTAAAACCTCCTTCTTTCATCTCCGCAACATCGCCAAACTCAGACCCTCTCTCACACCGCCCGCTGCTGAAAGACTCATCCATGCATTCATCTCCTCCCGACCGGACTATTGCAACTCACTTCTCCTTGGCATCAGCTCCACCTACATCAACCGACTCCAACTGGTCCAGAACGCAGCCGCCCGACTCATCACCCACACCAAATCCTGGCATCACATCACTCCAGTCCTCAAAAAACTTCACTGGCTTCCCATCTCCCACCGGATCACCTACAAAATCCTGGTCCTCACCTACAAAGCCCTCCACCATCTGCCCCCCCCCCCCCATATCTCACTGACCTCCTCTCCCCCTACCAACCCTCACGGTCCCTCAGATCCACATCAGCCGGTCTCCTCTCCATCCACAAGTCTAACCTCCGCAGTTTTGGGGACAGAGCCTTCTCCAGGGCAGCTCCCAGGCTCTGGAACTCCCTCCCCCAACTGATCCGCAATTCCGTGTCCCTCACCATCTTCCAGTCCCGCCTCAAGACCCATCTCTTCACCTCTGCCTATCCTTAGCCCCACGTCCCCGTCCCTTTTCATCTGTGCATTAATTGCCTCATACTGTGTTTTGTATTGAATTATGTCTTTACTTTGTGTACTAGTCATGTCTCTACTATTTATTTCATTCCCCTTACATGTTTTTCCTCTACATGCTCAATTTTTGTAAGGTGTCCTTGAGACTCTTGAAAGGCGCCCATAAATAAAATTTATTATTATTATTATTATTATTATTATTATTATTATTATTATAACAACGTCTGCAATTATTACAGGTTATGGAATGACTTGTCAAGAAACATGCTTATGTTACATGTTATGATATTTTCCAACACAGCATAAAGAAATATTAGCAACCAGTAACACATTAACTTGGCTTAGTTTAACCTTACATCTTAATAAAATGCATTATATTCATAAACAGCTTTAACATTCATGGTGCATTCAGAAACCATTCTCTCTCTCACGTGGTCCCAGTTATCCCCGTGAGCAGGTGCGCAAAATGGCGTCTCCACGTTTTCAAAGTAGAGAAAAGTCTCTCGCTAAACTTTCTCTCATCTACACCAGTCAACATTCCTAACACTCAAAACAATACAGAAACTTTACACAACTGTGAGATTCAAAATCACAAACGCTCTTGAGACAAATTCAGGCAAAGAAGTGTTTTTATTAATTTCATATTCTGCAGAATAGGTTCCTCTCCTCTGATGTCCCGTAGAGGCACACCGAGGATCGGGATGTCTTCTATCTTTATACATTTCTTTTCATTATTATCACATCCTCATCCCTCCCCATTGAGCTTCTTCCAAACATAACATAAAGCCCTGATTCCCACGAGAACATCCGGGAACGCCCACCCAACGTCAAAGACACCTCCCCTTACATCAAGGTTACCTCCTATTGCATGCATTGCATTTGCATTTAAATTAGGCATCTTGTCATAGTAGGTGTGTGTACATATTCATGCAAGTTCATTAGGCACGCGTAGTTGTTTTTAACCCCTCGCCATTTTCAACTCTGCCTTACTTTTCTTAAAACTTCTACTGAAATATTTTTATTGCTACTTTTTATCTAGAATTTCTCTCTGTTCTGTATATTGTTACTTTCTTCTACCAGCAGTCTGGCTTCTGCTGACACCTTATTTCTTTCTAAGTTATATTTTTCAGAGTTCTAGTATAAATCAACCATCCCTATTAACCCTTTTCTCACAATCCACCATTTTTCTTTTTGCTACGCAACTTTTGATTTAAACTATAACCTCCTTTTCTAGTGCTAGCAGATTCTTCGCCTCCCTATCTTCCTCTCGCTGGTCATACTGTGTTCAGATGGCCATCATGACGTCTATCAATCGCTGAGCCAGCCCCCGTGCGCAGGGAATGATACAACATCCGAATAGGCACAAAGTCAATGGTTCCTTCCCTTCACAAGTCGAGATGGGGGACTGTGCCAGCAGCCCCTTGGTTTTTAATTCTGTAATAGAACGAGATACTGCCAGTAAACAGTTCCTTAAGAAAACATCACTACCATGGTGGGTATTCCTTCTATCTTTCCCAAATAATAAAGACCTAACTTGTTCAACCTTTCTCTTATAATTATGCCTACCAAAATTATACACCATACTCCAGAGTTGGCCTCGCCAACGCCTTGTACAATTTTAACATTACATCCCAACTTCTATACTCAATGCTCTGATTTATAAAGGCCAGCACACCAAACGCTTTCTTTACCACCCTATCTACATGAGATTCCACTTTCAGGGAACTGTGCACAGTTATTCCCAGATCCCTCTGTTCACCTGCATTCCTCAATTCACAATCATTTACCATGTAAGTCTAATTTGAATTTGTCCTGCCAAGATGTATCACCTCACACTTATCAACATTAAACCCATCTGTCATGTTTCAACCCACTCTTCCAAATGACCTAAATCTCTCTGTACATTTTTAAAATCTACTTCATTATTCACACCACCTATCTTAGTATTATCTACATATTTCTTAATCTATCTTACCACACCAACATCCATACATCCCCGAGGTACCCCTCTAGTCACTAACCTCCAACCTGATAAACATCCATCCACCATTACTCTCTGACGTTTCCCATACAGCCACTTTTTAATCCACCTTGCTATTCCTTACTAACCTCTTCTTAACCAACCTTATTTCCTTTTTGAACATTGTCAAAGGCCTTTAACCTCACCACTTTAACCTCATCAATTTCCCTAATAACCTCTTTTTTAAGGAAAAAAAAATCAAGATTAGTCAAATATCACAACCACAAATCCATGCTAATTCTTCCTAATCCTACCCTATTTATCCAAATCCCTATAATATTGCCTTTAGTATCCTTTCCATTATTTCCCACCACTGATGTCAAACAACGTTCTTGTGAAAACTCTACACTTCTTTGTCCTCCTGTTCACTTACCTCAGGGCTATTATCTATTCGTACCTGCGGGACAGCCCTCATGTAATTATTGAAATTGTACTAGGTATCTCAACCTTCTAAACGAACATCGGTCGGTGATTTAGAAAACTCATACATACACCTTGTCTTCAGGTTTAAAGGGTCCTTCCTCCTGGTTCATCTCCGACAGCTTTTACTTTACCTGTTCATAAATAGACTTGTATATCATAATTAACTGTTTCATATACTTTTTAAACTCTATCTTTAACTGTTGCAAACTCGGTCCCTTGCAGGGACTGCTCCATTGTGCCACCTGTTGGTTAGTTTGCATGCAACATTTCTTCAGTGTCAATGGCAGAGCATTACACAAATCTTATTTATTTTAACCTTCAATATTCCATTTATTCTTTTCTTCAAATGAAAACAATCCGTTGTCAAAGCTGATTTCTGTAGGTCTACCAAACCTCTTAATTACCTTATTCATCATAAACGACACTACAGTGCTCATACCTAAATCGATTCAGACTTACCCTAGACATATCTTCCAGATGCTGTTCCGGCTGCTTTGTCTGCATTTTAATTTAACTTCTTTGACATGTACTTTTTCCGTTTCACCATACAATTTCCACATATTTCAATCTAGTCTGAACTATATCCTGCCTATCCCAAGGTCATCATCCGCTGTCTTATATTCTGAAGTATTTCTCTCTCTCTCTCTTCACTTGTGGAACAAACCAACAAATTGTCCACATCATCAAATACTGTCTAAGGGTATACCTTCCAAACCCTACAATACAATACAATACAATACCTTTTATTTATGATTCGAACCTCACATGAGGTTCAATCGAAATTTGGTTTCTGCAGCCCTACAAGAAAAGAACCAAGACACACAGCAACACAATTTACACAAACATCCATCACAGTGAGTCTCCTCCTCACTGTGATGGAAGGCAAAGGAGTCTCTCCCCTGCTCTCCATTCCACTCCCGAAGTCGAGGTCAAAGCCTAATCCTAGCCTTCCTTGACATCCTCCTTTAAATCCCTTTCTCTCTCTTGGGGACCCCAGTCCTGTTAGGACTTATCTCCAGATTAATTTCACTCTTAATAGGACTTTTCGAGGAAAAGTTCCCCAAGACATGTAATATTGGCATGTAATTCTCTGGCCCCGCTTGGTTCCGTCATAGGACTCACTTGTGTCAGTTCATCACTTATTTCAGTCTTTTCAACCAGGTCCTTTGTTCATTGACATCGACTGCATAGACCAACTGTTTGCTGAAATGAGGGTTGGAAATAAATGGCAATCTCACCACCTCCTTAAATTCTGCTTGACTTTAAGAAGCATGACTTCCACCACAATAGTTCATAATATAATGTTCACTGGTTGCCTTCTATTTCTTGTTCATTTTCAACTCTCCACCTTTTCAGCTGGTTTTCCAGATCGGCTACATTATTTGCCTTTCCTTGTGTATTTCCTCTTTGTTCCTTGGGGTTCACCTTAAGTGGGTAATGACGGCATCCAACCAGAAGATGGCACTGTGGCCGGTAGTCAGGCTGCAGTGACGGCATCCAACCAGAAGATGGTGCTGTAGCCGATAGTCAGGCTGCAGTGACGGCAGCTGAACTGACGGTGGCGCTGTTGCCGGTAAGTTTGTGAGCGGCGGCCATGTTTGTAGTCTTTTGCCGGCCGGCTGTAACAATTTACATCATCCATCTTTATTGGCCACTTAGCGGTTCCCACCAAATATCTTTGGTTCCCACCACTTTTACCAATGGTGCCTTCAAATCTTTCATGGCCAATAATCGTCCCACGTTCTCCTCCTCCAAAGCCCTAATCCATTTCCTTCCCCATCAGGGATATAGGGTGAGGTATTTTTATTATTTATTTATTTATTTATTATTATTATCTTTTTTTTTTTTAGTTCTCTCAGTTTATGGGTGCCCCAAGGGATAATCTGTGTCATCCTGTCGTCTCCTACTTCTGTTTCTCTGTCTCTCTCTCTCTCTGTGTCTCTGTCTCTGTGTCTGGCTCTCTCTCTCTCTCGGTCTGGCTCTCTCTCTCTCTCTCTCTCTCTGTATTTCGGTATCTGTATCTCTCTGTATTTCGGTATCTGTATCTCTCTGTGTTTCGGTTTCTGTATCTCTCTCTCTGTGTTTCTCAACTTGAATGTCTACCATAAAACAACAAACCATAAAAGCTGGTCATGTTTCATCAATTAACTTATTTCCAATTATTTCAATCCATATTCACCATTATTTTAAATGTCCAATTCCTAGCACTAGTAACAATTTTCCAAATTAACTTTATGACAAGAAATCTTAAAGAACATCAAGAAACGATTAAAAGAAAATCAAAAGCTGATTTTTACAACTTCCCTTTTTCAGGTTACGAGGATACAAAGAGTTAATTTTACAGCTTGTTCGTAATCCCCACGGCTTGCAGTATCTTTAACTACAGTGGAAATTCTCGCCCCCGCCACGGGGGGCATCTGTGTTCAATTTTACAACTTGCTCATTCCAACCTTTCATCTTACAACCATTCGTTCCAAACCGGTTTTTTTACATACAAATCACATTCGTTCCGTTCTTACTTCAAATAGATTATTCAATTAATATTTTCTCCCTGTCCTGCACTCTTGTCCCCGGCCTTTGCCATCTTCTTATCTGCTACTTCTTATCTGCTACGTTCGGGAGTAACTCCCTCATCATCCTGTCTCTCTCTGTTCCTTATTTGCTGTTTTTCTACTGCCTGCAACATAAACTTTACTACTTTTTTTCCCTTCTGTGAAAAGGAATTGATCTAACTGTTCTTGTCAGACCTAAAGGATCTTCAAGAAGGCTATTTAACAAACCTCCTTCCCCCTCAGGGTCCCCTCCTAGGTACCTCCCTCAGGGGTCTAATTTCTACCGATCTTCTTATCTTCCCCTTCCGACCTTTTGACTCCCCATCCTGGTGGCCGGGTGATCTTCGTCCACCCCGGCCCCTGTCTTCTCTCTTCCCTGGATATTTTGGCCCCCAGCGGCTCTGCATTTGCCCCAATGGACTATTGGGCAGAAGGCGGGTATATGGCTTACAGCCTTTCCCCTCCCTTTTTCTTAACACCGTGTTTAATTACCTTATTTATCATAATCATATTCTTAATACCGTGTTCATCTATTCTTAATACCGTATTCATCATATTCTTAATAACGTGTTCATCATACCTGCCTTGCCCATACAAAGTCTTATATTCTTAATACCGTGTTCATCATTCTCAATCACCCAGGATAATAAGTCATTAATAGTCATTTTCCTACCTGGGTTCCATGCACTGGAATTGCTCTATTGATTTTTTGCGATTTCCAACTACTCCCACTTCTTTGCCGAGTCTCTGTTTGGTCCGGATACTACTGCTCAAACATCTGATGGCAAGCAAGGAGTCTGAGACCGCTGAACTCAGCAGGGTGCACATTCCCTTCGTCCGTCTACTCCCGTCAGCTGTCCAGAGTATTTGATCCTGGACGAGCCCCCATGTTGTGAGATTCAAAATCACAAACGCTCGTGAGACAAATTCAGGCAAAGAAGTGTTTTTATTAATTTCATATTCTGCAGAATAGGTGCCTCGCCTCTGATGTACCCTAGCGGCACATCGAGGATCGGGATGTCTTCTACCTTTATACATTTCTTTTCATTATTATCACATCCTCATCCCTCCCCATTGAGCTTCTTCCAAAGCCCTGATTCCCACGAGAACGTCCGGGAATGCCCACCCAACGTCAAAGACACCTCCCCTTACGTCAAGGTTACCTCCTATTACATGCATCGCATGTGCATTTAAATTAGGCATCTTGTCATAGTAGGTGTGTGTACATATTCATGCAAGTTCATTAGGCATGCGTAGTTGTTTTTAACCCCTCGCCCTTTTCAACTCTGCCTTACTTTTCTTAAAACTTCTACTGAAGTATTTCTATTGCTACTTTTTATCTAGAATTTCTCCCTGTTCTGTATATTGTTACTTTCTTCTACCAGCTGTCTGGCTTCTGCTGACACCTTATTTCTTTCTAAGTTATATTTTTCAGAGTTCTAGTATAAATCAACCATCCGTATTAACCCTTTTCTCACACAACCATATTCAACCTTAGGAGTGCATATTTGTGTGTTTTTGACAGTTTCCCGACCTGTATAAAAGCAGGTGAGAGAAAGCAAATTTGGACACGGTGCGTCTCGTTCATCTCCAGATTGCTTCTGCCGAGACGGGGGAAGCGCCGCGCTGTTTACAGTCCCCGCAGCAACCGGAGTGACACAAACGTTCCGCCTCACTGCCGCACATTATAAACTGTACCTGTTATTCTGTAAAGTGTTTCCTCAGTGAATACAAACGAAAATACATATAAATTTCAAAATTATTTATATTTGAATTCCTGCCAGATTTTATCAAATAAATTAAATCAATGTGGTCACACCGTCTTAGGTGCGCCACACACATATGCACGCACACACTAATTGACATTAACTGACACTAAGCAATTAATATTGAATTGCTAAACTTGCTATTCTGTTGTACTGCTTACAGCTGCAAGAACATGTAGCAATATATAGGCTATAGGTGTTTAAGAAGGAACTGCAGATGCTGGAAAATCGAAGGTACACAAAAAAGCTGGAGAAACTCAGCGGGTGCAGCAGCTTCTATGGAGCGAAGGAAATAGGCAACGTTTCGGGTCGAGCCCCTTCTTCAGACTATAGGTCTATTGGTCTATTGCGAGTTTATGTACAGGGACATAACTATCCATGCACTGTATACTTGTATTTATACTTATGCATTTTAAATATGTATGTCATGTTTTATACACAGAAACATAGAAAACAGGTGCAGGAGGAGGCCATTCGGCCCTTCGAGCCAGCACCGCCATTCATTGTGATCATGGCTGATCGTCCCCTATCAATAACCCATGCCTGCCTTCTCCCCATATCCCTTGACTCCACTAGCCCCTAGAGCTCTATCTAACTCTCTCTTAAATCCATCCAGCGACTTGGCCTCCACTGCCCTCTGTGGCTGGGAATTCCATAAATTCACAACTCTCTGGGTGAAAACACAGAGGGGGAGGGGGGGGGGGGGGGTGATGGGGGGAAGGGGAGGGAGAAACGATGACGTGGTGCCGCCGCACGTGACCTGGAACCGTCGATCATCGGGGATCCGCGTCTCATCAACCGCCCGTCAACTGTCGCTCGCCCCGCGCCGTCACCCCGTCCCGCCCTGCGCCGTATGCTTGTCCCGCCCGCCCTGCGCCGTGACGTCACCCCGCCACGCCCGCCCTGCGCCGTGATGTCAGCCCGCCCCGCCCGCCCTGCGCCGTGACGTGCCCGCCAGTGCGGGGCCGTTGCTTCAGCAGGAAGCTGCAAGATGGCGGTTTGTTTTTAAATGTGAAGGCGCGGGACACAAAATGGCGGCGGCGAATGTGGAGATAAAAGATGCGGCAGCGACAACAACAACAACTGGGCGTCGTTTCAGCTCCACTCACCGATGATGATGATGATGATCACTACAGGTAAACACACACAATGATGCATCACTTGGTCATAGAGTGGAGACATAGAGAGAGAGAAGAACAGAGAGACAACGCGAGAGACACAGGAAGAGAGAGAGAGACAAGAGAAGCTGCAACAACAACAACAACTGGTTCACATCCACTCACATCATGATGATAAAATGCTGATGATGCTGGACACTGGAGGTAAACACACACACAATGCTGCATCACTTGGTCATAGAGTGGAGACAGAGAGAGAGAGAGACAAGAGAAGCTGCAACAACAACTGGACACTGGAGGTAAACACACACACAATGCTGCATCACTTGGTCATAGAGTGGAGACAGAGAGAGAGAGAAGAGAAGCTGCAACAACAACTGGGCGGCGGCGGCTGTGGTTTCACATCCACTCACATCATGATGATAAAATGCTGATGATGGACACTGGAGGTAAAATGCTGCAGTCACTTGGTCATAGAGTGTGGAGACAGAGACAAGAGAGAGAGCCAATAGATAGAGAGATGGAGAGAAAGAGATAGACAGAGAGAGAGACTGATGGAGAGGGAGAATCAATAAAGGGCTATAGGTCTATTGCGAGTTTACGTACAGCACTGTATAGGGTGATTTCACGAAAGGTCACTGGAGCATAGATCCTCACCCACGTGACCGCAAAATCCAACTGGGGTACAAGCGTCACTTCCGGTACATGTTAGTGATGCTGATAACACGCACTTTCACACCCGTTAAAAACCGCGAACATGGCCCGTTTTTGAGCTGTAAATTACTGTGCTAGTCGGGGTGACCGTGAGGCACAGTTATCTTACTTTACAGTCCAGAAGATAGATAAAAACGAAGGTAAATACAAGAGGGAGCTGGGGCAAAAACAGCGGAAGTGGTTAGTGGACATTCGCCGTGGAGATATAAAGATCGAAAATATCGCGAATTATCGCGTTTGCTCGCTGCATTTCATCAAAAGTAAGGCATTATTGACGTTTTATCTTTATTCATTTGTTATATGAAAAGTTTTAAAAGTGAAAAATCCGTCAGTAAAATTGCAAAATCGCCCATGGTTCTCAGGTGGGTTTTAACATGCAAAATGAAAACGCTTCTGAAGCTACATTTACCATTTAAATAATCGTAAACTATCAATGCGTTTTGAAATAAATTTTACTCAGATGCAAGCTAAGGAATGGGATGTGAGTCAGCTGTTAATTGGACAAAATCAGGACATTTTATTATTATTATCCAATTAACAGCTGACAATTATCCCATTCCTTAGCTTGCATCTGAGTAAAATTCATTTCAAAACGCATTTATGGTTTCCGATTATTTAAATGGTAAATGTAGCTTCAGAAGCGTATTCATTTTGCATGTTAAAACCTTCGTTTTTATCTAATTTCTGGACTGTAAAGGAAGATAACTGTGCCTCACGGTCACTCCGACTGGCACAGTAATTTACAGCTCAAAAACGGGCCGTTTTCGCGGTTTTTAACGGGTGTGAAAGTGCCTGTTTTCAGCATCACTAACATGTACTGGAAGTGACGCTTGTACCCCAGTTGGATTTTGCGGTCACGTGGGTGAGGATCTATGCTCCAGTGACCTTTTGTGAAATCACCCTATACTTGTATTTATATTTATGCATTTTAAATATGTATGTCATGTTTTATACTTTGGCAATATAACGATGTATTTTATCATCCCAATAATGTTTTTAAATTGAAAATTGAAAATTAAAATTGAAATTGACACAGAGCGAGGTACATAGAGAGAGAGAGAGAGAGAGAGAGAAACAGAGAGAGACACATAGATTAGCAATGTTACAAATTATTGAGATAAAAAAAATCAAGTCTGCAATTTATCCCATCAGATAAAGCATAAATAGAAGTTTAATTTGACACCTAATTCACTTTCACATCCACTCCCTGATGATGATCACTGGAGGTAAAATGCTGCAGTCACTTTGTCATAGAGCGTGGAGACAGAGAGACAAGAGAGGGACAGAGTAATGAGGGAGATAGAGAGAGAACGAAAAAAAGAGACATAAAGAGAGAGACAGAGCGAAGAAGAGAGAGAGAGACAGAGAGAGAGCGAAGAAAAGACAGAGCGAAGAAGAGATATAGAGAGAGAGAGACACAGAGAGAGAGACACAGAGAGACAGAGAGAGAGGGAGACAGAGAGAGAGAGGAACAGAGAGAGGGAGACAGAGGGAGAGAGAGGAATAGAGAGAGAGAGAAAGAGACAGGGACAAAGAGAAAGAGAGCGACAGAGAGAGAGAGAGAGAGATAGAGAGACAGAGAGAGCGAGAGAGAGAGAGAGCGAAGAAGAGAGGGACAGAGAGGGAGACAGAGAGGGAGATAGAGAGAGAGACAGAGAGAGAGAGACAGAGAGAGAGGAACATAGAAACATCGAAAATAGGTGCAGGAGTAGGCCATTTGGCCCTTCGAGCCTGCACCGCCATTCAATATGATCATGGCTGATCAACCAACTCAGTATCCCATACCTGCCTTCTCTCCATACCCCCTGATCCCTTTAGCCACAAGGGCCACATCTAACTCCCTCTTAAATATAGCCAATGAACTGGCCTCAACTACCTTCTGTAGCAGAGAATTCCAGAGAGTGTGAAATCCTCATCTCGGTCCTAAAAGATTTCCCCCTTATCCTTAAACTGTGACCCCTTGTTCTGGACTTACCCAACATCGGGAATAATCTTTCTGCATCTAGCCTGTCCAACCCCTTAAGAATTTTGTAAGTTTCCATAAGATCCCCCCTCAATCTACTGAATTCTAGCGAGTACAAACCGAGTCTATCCAGTCTTTCTTCATATGAAAGTCCTGACATCCCAGGAATCAGTCTGGTGAACCTTCTCTGTACTCCCTCTATGGCAAGAATGTCCTTCCTCAGATTAGGAGACCAAAACTGTATGCAATACTCCAGGTGTGGTCTCACCAGGACCCTGTACAACTGCAGTAGAACCTCCCTGCTCCTATACTCAAATCCTTTTGCTATGAACAGAGAGAGAGAGAAATAGACAGAGACAGAGAGAAAGAGAGAGACATAAAGAGAGAGAGGCAGACAGAGAGAGAGAAAGAGAGAATAATCCTTGGTGAAGGAAATACGGCACATCTTGGTGCACAAAACGTAACAGCATGCCATAACCTGAGAGACGGTGAATGACCAATATGCACATATGCACGCACTAATTGACATTAACTGACACTAATAAATTAATATTGAATTGCTAAACTTGCTATTCTGTTGTACTGCTTACAGCTGCAAGAACGTGTAGCTATCAATGAAGGGCTATAGAGAGGTTGTACGGCAGTCAGCTGACGACCCGTGAACCGTACTGTTGCTACGCTACGCCAAGTGGAGTACACGCGATGAACTGCAGGTAAGTACTGACCATTGCTTTCAGTGTAGCGGGCTCGTTAAAACCCGCTGAAATGGTCAATTTTTGCGCTGTAAATAATGATGGAAATCGGGATAAGCGTACTTCAGAATTCCAAAAGTGAGGAGAAATGACGGTAGATAGAAGCGAGAGCTGAAGGGTCAACAACAGCCAGAGTGCTTGGCGAACATTGGCCGTTTGCTCACTGCATTTCATCAACGAAGGCATTATTTGTGTTTTTTCTTGATTCCTTTGGCATCTAAAAAGTTTCAGAAGTGATAAATCTGGCTGTAAAATTTTTAAATCGCCCACGGTCCTCAAGTGGGTTTTTACATACGAAATGAAAACGCATCTGAAGAAAATTTTACAGCCAGATTTATCACTTCTGAGACTTTTTAGATACCAAAGGAATCAAGAAAAACCACCACCACTTACTTGATGAAATTAAGTGAGCAAACGCGATAATTCCCAATATTTTCAATTCCGATATCTGCACGGCCAATGTTCGCCAAGCACTTTAGCTGTTGTTGTCCCTTCAGCTCTCGCTTCTCTTTACCTTTATTTCGCTTCACTTTTGGAATTCTGAAGTAGGGTACATGTCTCTCACACTCACCCCGACTTCCACTATTTTTTACAGCGCAAAAATTCACCATTTTGGCGGTTTATAACAGGTAGGAAAGTACGCGTACTTGCATTAATAACATATACCGGAAGTTACAGATGTCCTCCAGATGGATTGTGCGGCTCTGTGCGTCAAGCCCTATGACCCAGTAACCTAACGTGCAACCCCCCTATTGGCCTATTGCGAGTTTATGTACAGGGACATATCTATCCATGCACTGTATACTTGTATTTATACTTATGCATTTAAAATATGTATGTCATGTTTTATACTTTGGCAATATAACCATGCATTTTATCATGCCAAAAAAGTATTTAAATTGAAAATTCAAAGTTAAAATTGAAATTGAGAGAGAGAGACACACACACACAGACACACACACACACAGACAGAGGCAGACAGAGAGACACACATTTTCTAGCAATGTTACAACATTTTGAGATTGTAAAATTCAAGTCTGCAATTTATCCCATCAGATAAAGCATAAAAATAAGTTTAATTTGAAACCTAATTCACTTTCACATCCACTCCCTGATGATGATCACTGGAGTTAAAAGCTGCAGTCACTTGGTCATAGAGTGATCATAGAGTGTGGAGAGAGAGAGAGAGAGAGAGAGAGAGAGAGACACACACAGGGAGTAAGAGAGACCGAGACAGAGAGAAAGAGAGGGGCAGAGAGAGAGACAGAATAATGAGGGAGACACAGAGAGAATGAAAAAAAGAGACATAGAGAGACATGAAGAGAGAGAGAGCGGAGAAGAGGGAGACAGAGAGAGAGGGGGGCTAGAGAGAGACGGAGAGAGAGAAAGAGACACAGTGAGAGAGATGGAGAGAAACAGATAGACAAAGAGAGAGAGAAAGAGAGAGCCAGAGGAAGAGAAAGAGAGACAGAGAGAGAGAAAGCAATCAATAAAGGGATATAGGCCTATTGCGAGTCTATGTACAGGGACATATCTATCCATGCACTGTATACTTGTATTTATATTTATGCATTTTAAATATGTATGTCATGTTTTATACTTTGGCAATATAACAGTATAACATATATTTTATCATGCCAATAGCGTGTTTAAATTGAAATTTCAAAATTAAAATTGAAATTGACAGAAAGAGAGGCAGAAAGAGAGAGAGAGAGACAGACAGAGGGAGAGACAGAGGGAGAGACAGGGAGAGGGAAAGAGACAGAGAGAGAGAGCGAAAAAGAGACACAGAGACAGGGACAGAGAGAAAGAGAGGGGCAGAGAGAGAGAGACAGAGTAATGAGGGAGACAGAGAGAACGATAAAAAGAGAGAGAGACAGAGAAAGAGAGAGAGGGAGAAAGAGAGAATAATCCTTAAAAATTATAATAAAAACCCAATTATACATAGCACAATTAGAACATGGAAACAAATAAAACAGAATCTAAAATTAAGAAACCTATCTCTCTCAATACCAATAGTCAATAACCCATCGCTTAAACCATCAATCATAGACAAATCATTTATACAATGGGAAAGAATGGGAATCAAAACGCTCGAAAATCTGTATGAATTGGGAAAATTACTATCATTTCAACAACTACAACTGAAATATAATTTGAAAAATAACCAATATTTTAAATATCTTCAAATTCGTGATTATCTGAAAAAATACACAAAAGACTATCATAATATGCCTTCCGACTTACTGGATGAAGCAATGAAGACAAAGGCGGAATCAGCTAATCTAATATCGTACTTATATAATATAATTTTAAACATAGAAATACCCACAACAGATGGAATTAGAAGAGACTGGGAACAAGAATTAGCTATAAAAATTTCAAAAGAGAGCTGGGATAATCATTTACTACAGGTGCATAAATGTTCGATCAACGTACGACATACGCTCATCCAATTCAAAACATTACATAGACTATATTATTCAAAAACTAAATTAAATAAAATCTTTCCTAATGTTTCACCAATCTGTGATAAATGTCTGTGTCAAGAAGCTACCATAGCACATTCTTTTGTTTTTTGTACAAAAATCCAAAAATTCTGGTATGGAATATTTTGTATTTCTTCAAAATTAATTAAAATAAAACTGGTACCAAAACCAGAATGGATTATTTTTGGAATATCGGAAGGTACCCCTGAATTAAACGTGTATCAGACGAATTTATTCAATTACGGGCTAACAATGGAAAAAAGCTCATACTTAAATTCTGGAAAAATGCGCCCACACCAACAATAAAAATGTGGACATCAAATATGTTGGAAACATTACATCTGGAAGAGATGAGATTCCTCTTAGCAGGTAAAGCAGACCAATTCCAAAAGACGTGGTCTACGTTTATGGACCTATTACAAGCATGAGGTGCAATAGTAATTTAAAAAATAAATAAATAAATAAATAAATGGTATCAGGACCTGGCAATGGGAGGTAAAACAACAAAAACAGACTTGATTGGTAGTCCCCTTTCTGCGGAGTTTAATGTTATAATAGAGCGATTGTTCCTACTTTCTTTTTCTTTCTTTTCTAGGGTCTACTTTCTTACTTTACTTCCTTCTCTAACTTATTTTCTAAGGGGCTTTCTTTTCCCAACACTCTCTTGCACTTCACGACTCTTGTGCACTTTCTTTACTTTCCTTACTTCTATCTTTTTCTTAAAGCTCAAAAAAATGAAGTGGTACAAAAAATGTATTAAGATATATGTGTTGAATAATAAAAAAAATAAAAAAATAAAATAAATCCTTGGTGAAGGAAATGTGGCACATCTTGGTGCACAATACGTAACAGCATGCCATAACCTGAGAGACGGTGAATGACCAATATGCACATAAGCATGCACACACTAATTGACATTAACTGACACTAAGAAATTAATATTGAATTGCTAAACTTGCTATTCTGTTGTACTGCTTACAGCTGCAAGAACGTGTAGTAATCAATAAAGGGCTACAGGGAGGTTTCACGGCTGTCGGGTGATGACCCATGGCCCGCACTGTTGCTAAGCTACGCCAAGTGGAGTACACGTGATGAACTGCAGGTAAGCACTGACCATTGTTTCCAACGTAACGGGGCCGTTAAACCCTGCCAAAATTGTCCATTGTTGCGCTGTAAATAATTATGGAAATCGGGATAAGCGTGTGAGACATTTAGCGTACTTCAGAATTCCAAAAGTGAGGAGAAATGATGGTAGATAGAAGCGAGAGCTGAAGGGACAATAATAGCCAGAGTGCTTGGCGAACATTGGCCGTTTGCTCACTGCATTTCATCAACTAAGGCATTATTTGTGTTTTTTCTTGATTACTTTGGCATCTATAAAGTTTCAGAAGTGATAAATCTGGCTGTAAATTTTTTATCGCCCATGGTTCTCAAGTGGGTTTTTACATACAAAATGAAAATGCCTCTGAAGAAAATTTTACAGACAGATTTATCACTTCTGACACATTTTAGATACCAAAGGAATCAAGAAAAACCACCTATAATGACTTACTGTTGATGAAATGCAGTGAGAAAACGCGATAATTCCCAATATTTTCAATTCCGATATCTGCACAACCAATGTTCGCCAAGCACTTTGGCATTTTAAATATGTATGTCATGTTTTATACTTTGGCAATATAACGATGTATTTTATCATGCCAATAGCGTTTTTAAATTGAAATTGACAAAGCGAGACAGAGAAAGAGAGAGAGAAAAACAGAGAGAGAGAGAAAGAGCGAGAGAGACAGAAAGAGCGAGAGAGACAGAGAAAGACAGAGAGAGAGAGACACACAGAGAGACAGAGTAGTACAACGTGGAAACAGGCCTTTCGGCCCAACTTGCCCACACTGACCAACATGCCCCATCGACACTAGTCCCACCCGCTGCCCGCGTTTGGACCATATCCCTCCAAACCTGTTCCTATCCATGTACCTGTCCAAGTTTGTGATAGTCCCAGCCTCAACTACCTCCTCCGGCAGCTCGTTCCATACACCCACCTGTGTGGAAAAGTTGCCCCTCAGATTCCCTTTAAATCCTCCCCCCACCCCTCTCTCAACTTAAACCCATGTCCTCTGGTCCTCGATTCCCCTACTCTGGGCAGGAGACTCTGTGCGTCTACCCGATCTATTCCTCTGGTGATTTTGTACACTTCTGTAAGATCACCCCTCATCCTCCTGCACCCCTCATCCCCCATCACCAACGGCTTGTACTACTAGATTTAATACAGAGAGAGAGAGAGAGAGAGAACTTCTAGGCTCAATACAGAGAGAGAGAGACAGTTAGAGACAGAGAGAGAGAGAGAGACAGAGAGAAAGAGTGAGAGCGAAGAAGAGAGACAGAGAGGGAGACAGAGAGAGAGACAGAGAGCTACAGACAGAGACAGAGAGAGAGACACACACAGATAGACAGAGAGAGAGAGAGAGAGCGAGAGAACAAAGGGACTACTTGATCTTAGAAAGAGAGACAGAGAAAGAGAGACAGAGAAAGAGAGAGAAAGAGAGACAGACAGAGAGAGGCAGAGGGACAGAGAGATGGGGGGGCAGAGAGAGAGAGAGAGGGACGGAGAGAGAAAGGAGAGGGCAGAGAGAGAGCGAGAGGGACAGAGAGAGAGAGAGATGGTCAGAGAGAGGGACAGAGAGAGAAGGGGAGGCAGAGAGAGAGACAGAGAGGGAGAGGGATAGAGAGAGAGAGGGACAGAGAGAGAGTGATACAGAGAGAAAGACAGAGATGGACACTGAGAGACAGGGACAGAGAAAGAGAGAGAGAGCAAGAGGGGGACAGAGAGAGAGAGAGAGAGACAGAGAGAGGGGGACAGAGAGAGAGAGAGGGACAGAGACCGAGTGACAGATAGAGAGAGAGAGAGAGAGGGGGACAGAGAGCGAGACAGAGAGAGAGAGAGGGAGAGGGGGGGGTGGCAGAGAGAGAGAGAGAGGGGGACAGAGAGACGGGGAGAGGGGGACAGAGAGAGAGAGGGGGACAGAGAGAGAGAGAGGGGGACAGAGAGAGAGAGACAGGGACAGAGAGGGGGGGACACACAGAGAGATAGAGGAACAAAGAGAGGTACAGAGAGAGAGAGACACACACAGGGAGATAGAGGGAGAGGGACAGAGAGAGAGAGGGACGGACAGAGATCGAAAGGGACAGAGAGAGCGTGGACAGAAAGGGACAGAGGGAGAGAGAGTGAGAGAGGGACAGAGAGAGAGAGAGAGATATGGGCAGAGAGAGATGGACAGACAGAGGGAGGGACAGAGAGACATAGAGAGATCGATCCAAGATGGCGGCGCCCGTGGAGAGGCTTGCGTGAGTCCCGGGGACAATTATTAATTATCAATCGTTGCCGTCGTCTACTGAAGGTGAGGGTTTGGGACTCGGGGGCCGTGTGGGGAGTGGGAAATATCCCCCCGTAACTTACGTTTATAGCGGTCCCCCATCGCCAACCTCACATGAACGGGAGATCGGGTCGGGACCCGAGGGAGAGGGAGCTAGGGAGAGAGAGAGACCAGAGGCACCGAGACCCGGAGTCGGCGAACTCCCGACACTGCGGGCGGGTCCCCGTTCCCAGTGAGAAACAGATGTGAAGCCCAGCCCTGCCCAGCCCAGCTCAGCCGTCGCTATGTGAGAGAGTGAGTCAGGTGTGTGCTGTGCTGTGTGAGAGGGACCCTAACTTTGCTGCAGCTCCTCAAGGCAGTGTAACAGCCCGTGAAATCTGGCCTGAGGCTGGTCGACCCAACGCAAGGCCCGAACCAAAGAAGGTCTGTGTGGCCAAAAACTACTCAAACTAAAACTTATCCAACAAACTTAAACTTACCAAAAATAGCTGTTTCTAAGATAAACCTATACCTAAAGTGGGACAGAGTGCAACATGGAAACTTGGAAAAAAGAGATGAATAAGTAAATAAATAAATATATAAACAAATAAACAGATAAAATGCTGCAGACAGATCAGATAGATCTGAGCAGCATAACATGCAGAACGAAGAGCTGGAAGATAGTATACCCGCCTAAATGCAAGAGCACAAATGCGAAAGAAAGACATAAGGAGAAAACCCTCCAGGAAAACCCAGAGGTCCTTTATGCTGATTACGCCCAACATCAAGGGCATAGGAAGAAGAGTAACCTAATATACTTCACCAACTACATCAATCCATGGAGAGACACTCTAATCGAAAACTACCAACATGTCAATAGGGAGGGGATTGGACGTGGGGGCAGACTAAAAGTATGCAAAGACCAAAGCCTGGATACAGATGATCCTCTCCTTACTATTTCCTACTATCAAAAAGGCAAGATCATGATACAGGGAAACTCAGAAAACTTGGACTCTTTTGAAGAGGTCTTCCCCCTCCTAAACGAGAAGATAAATGAAAAAAGGACCAATACCCACCAGGATAACTATGAGGATAAACTATGAAGATGACAGTCCACCAGAGACAACTGCTGCCATGGCCATCTCTACCCCATATAATTCAAACCGCCAGCTGAGAGAGAACCTGGCTCATCTAGAACTTGAGTTCACGGAACTTAAACAAGCGCAGGCCAGGCAACTCTACCAGCTGAAAGAGGACTTCAAACAGCTGAGGACGAAAAATGATAACACCACCTCTGAGATGAAGAGAACCTTGGAAGAGCTGAAACAAGAAAACGGTGCACTCCATGCCCAAATATCCAAAATAAAGGAGGACATGAATAAACAGGAAAAAGAATGTCAATGTCAAGCAGCTCCAGAATGTCAGGGTCATTCACCCAGAAGTCCAAAAAAAGACACATGAAAACACACAGCCCAGCTGCTGCTCGCTTTCCCATGCCTGCTCCGACCTCTCTGAGCTGCACTCAGCCCACCAATACACCATTAATGGGCACCCCATCTGCTACACAGCTTGCCCCAGGTACACAGTCAACAGGCAGCCCTCACCCTAGCCTCACCCAACTTCCTGCCCCGCAGTCTGAAGAGCAAAACCCCAAGGTGGTCCTACTGACTGATTCCAACGGGATGTTTCTGGACCCCCAGAGGCTGTTCCCAGGTCGCCAGGTATTAGTCAAAAGGTGCAGCACCACAGACCAGGCAATGAGGGTCCTGACCAAAGACACCATTGGGAACCCTCAACACCTTGTGATCCATACAGGCACGAATGACCTGCGCACCTTACGCCATCGTACTGCTGGAGCAATAACGAGGATGGCAGAAAAGGCCAGCAAAGAATTCCCTGAATCGAGGATTGTGATATCTACCCTGCTCCCCAGGATGGATACCCCACCCCATGTGATACCAACATGGAGATCAGCAGAGGAGTTGCTGCCCTCCCTAATGTCAAATTGGCCCACCACCCGACCATCGGTATATGGGACCTCCAAGATGGAGTAAATCTAAACAAACAGGGGGTGAGGGTCTTCGCAAAGAACCTCAAATATACTGCCCTGGGACGTAACCTTCCCATCCCCTCGATCAATGGGAACCCAAGAGGCCAATCTGGACTCCCTCCCCCCCCACCATGTCAGGACCACCCGCCAAACTGAGGAGCCAGAACAGCCCAGTCAGGCCCACCATTGCCCCAGCTCATCACTCCAGCCACAGCCACGGATCACCTCGGAGATGCGAGAGATCAGGCAGCTGCTGCACACCCTATGTTCCCACCTCCTAGGGTAACAAAGGATACAAATATATAAACAGTCCTTTCCGAGTGACTGATAAAAACAGCATATGATTGCACTGAATTAGTACTGTTAATATTGTTGATATGATTGCACTGAATTAGTACCTATGATATTGTTGATATGATTGCACTGAATTAGTATTGTTGATATTGTTGATATTAATATTAATACTGTTGATATTGATTATTGACATAGTTATTATTACTGGGTGGCAGTATGAGTCTGCCTTACCATGGCATACAAAACTACCTAACATTCCCCAATTATAGAAAAAACTAGTGTTTTAGTACCTGTCCCACAAAATAGGTTTTATTTACACGAAAAAAGAAGAGAATATAAATACAAAATAAATGAGTTCATTCCATATAGGCTGCTGGAATATCCAAGGTCTCTACTCTTCAACCTTCGGGATGAAGACTGGGAACCCTGAGTTCCTAAAGTCTATAGAAGACACTGATATAATGATATTAACAGAAACATGGTATCGAAAAGATACGTTCATTCACTGTCCCTCAGGGTACCATGAAGTCATGGTGCCCTCAGTTTCTTCTTCTTATCGAGTCCACACACAAGTAAAAACTACTGATATACATAAGGGCAGAACATCCGGGGGGGTCTTGGTGTGGTACAAAGAAGAACTAGACAGTCACGTTACATCAATAAAACAGGGGAAATCACATATATGGTTGAGACTAGATTTAAAAAATGGAATAATTGGAAAAGATATATATCTATGTGCCGCCTACATACCCCCTACAGAATCGCCATATTTTGAAGAGGATATATTTGAAACTCTCCAGAGGGAAAACAATCATTTCCAAGCCCAGGGAAATGTGCTAATATGTGGAGACCTGAATGCAAGGACCTGATGTGAACCCGATTCCATAGACCCACAGGGCAACAACCATGTGTTCGGTCAAGCCCCCTTGTATGTCACACCAACTACCACTAACTGAAACAACCTTGACTGTGAAATATGTAAAAGTGGTAGAGAGGTAATGCACCTCTGTCGAGCCTTGGGCCTGTACACAGTTAATGGTAGGCTCAGAGGGGACTCGCTGGGAAGGTTTACATATTCTTCAGCTCTTGGGTCTAGCGTGGTAGACTATGCAATTACTGACATAGACCACTGCACTATCAGTGCATTCACTGTTAGGCAGCAGTCCCCTGTTTCATACCCTAGTCAAATCAACGTGTACCTAAAATTTCCTGTTCAAACTAAAGACGTAAAAAAGGAACCCAGTAAGCGTATAAACTAAATCAGACTTACAAATGGGCTTCAGATAGTGGAGATAAATTCATCATGGCCCTGAACTCACCCGATCTCACAAATAAAATACTGAAATTCAAGACAAACCCATATGAGACTACTAGAGATGGTGTAAACATGGCTATAAATGACATTAACATGATCTTTCACAAGGCAGCCATCAAAGCTGACATTGTGAAACAGGAGAGAAAAATTATCAAAAAACACAACCATGAAAAATGGTTCGACCATGAGTGTAAAAGTGTCAGAAAAGACCTGAGGAAAATATCGAACCAAAAACACCGTCAACCAAACAACCCAGACTTACGTATTAGATTATAATGAAACTCTTAAAAGGTATAAACACACGATTAGGAACAAAAGACATAATTACACTCACAAGAGACTTGAAGAAATTGAAACTTCCATAAATCAAAACCAATTTTGGGATATGTGGAATAACCTGGGCACAACAAAACTACAAACACTACCAATTCAAGACGGTGATGTCTGGAGAGCACACTTCAAAAATCTATATAAGGACATCCCAATAAATAAAAGAAACTCAAATTATTCCCATATCAAATAAAAACTCCAAACATTAGAAACAGTAATTAAAGATTATCAAAACCCTCTTGATTCCCCAATTACTTTGGAAGAACTGACCATAAAAGTAAAATCTCCACTCAAGGAAAGCCTGTGGTCCAGACAGCATCAAAAATGAAATGCTCACGTACAGCACTCCGGAGATGCAGGACATAGTGCTTAGGCTGTTCAACATCATACTACGTTCAGCTTATTTCCCTGATATTTGGTGTCAAGGGCTTATTTCACCCATTTATAAGAGTGGAAACAAATTAGACCCAAATAATTATCGTGGCGTATGGGTCAGTAGCTGCCTAGGGAAGTTATTCTGCAGTATCATAAATAACAGAATGTAGGATTTCCTTAACAAACACAACATTCTCAGTAAAAACCAAATCGGCTTCCTCCCAAAACACCGTACCACTGACCACATTTATACCCTCCACACTCTCATTGAAAAACATGTACGCCAAGCGAAAAATGGGAAAATATTTGCCTGTTTTATTGACTTTGAGAAAGCATTTGACTCTATTTGGCATGAAGGGCTCTATTACAAACTCCTCGGCTGTGGTATAGGCGGAAAGGTATACGCCCTTATCAAATCATTGTATCTGAATAATAAATGTGGCGTTAAAATTGGGGACAAACGCACTGATCTCTTCGCCCAGAGAAGACTGCAATCTCTTCGCCCAGGGAAGACTGCAAGGCTGCAATCTGAGTCTGACACTGTTTAATGTATATATCAACGATTTGGCAGTGAAGTTGGACCAGAGCACAGCGCCAGGCCTCTGTCTGCTGGACGGAGATGTAAAATCCCTGTTTTAAGCGGATGACTTGGTTCTGCTGTCTCCCACAGAACAGGGACTGCAGCAACAGTTAGACCTACTTGATGAGTACTGCCAAAATTGGGCCCAGGCAGTAAATCTAAAGAAAACCAACATCATGATTTTTCAGAAAAGACCCAGATGTCAGGAAGATAAATACAAATTTACTCTCAATGGTACTGTTATCGAACACACTATGATCTATACTTACCTCAGTCTAACTGTTTCAGCATCAGGGAACTTCAATATGGCAGTGCATGCACTAAAAGAGAAAGCTCGAAGAGCTCTGTATGCAATAAAAAGAAGATTCTACAACATCCAAATCCCAATTAAAATCTGGCTTAAAATATTTGACAGTGTAATCCAGCCTATTGCGCTTTATGGTAGTGAAGTATGGGGTCCGCTCAGTCACCATAGTTATAGTAAATGGGAAAAACATACAACGGAGTTGCATGCAGAATCGTGTCGGAACATCCTCCGTATCCAAAGGAAAACACCAACAAACGCATGTAGGGCGGAACTAGGCAGATACCCACTGATAATAAATATCCAGAAAAGAGCACTAAATTTTTGGAATCACCTTAAATCTAGCCCCCCAGATACCCTCCAGTTTAAAGCCCTTCAAACACAAGATGGGAACCTAGAAAAGAGTTCCCTGTGTCAGTTGGTACTGAGACTAACTACCCCTATTCAGTTAAACCCTATCCAGTTAAACCCTGACCGGCCCCAGATCAATACTGACCCCCAATCACCAGTTAGAGTGAACCAAATTATCAAACAATGTAAACAAACGTACTAGGAACATTGGGATAAAGAAACCAAAAGACAAAGCAGATTAGAATGTTACGTTCCCTAAAAAGAGATTATAAATTGGCAGACTATCTCTCAACTGTTAGAGACATAAAGCAGAGACAGACCCTCACCAAAGACAGGCTAAGTGACCACTATTTAGCAGTCGAAAAAGGAAGACAGAAGAGATTCGGGCAACCAAGAGAAAACAGAATATGCGGCCACTGTTTGACAGATGAGGTTGAAACAGAGGTGCACTTCCTCCTAAAATGCAAAAAAATTGACAAAACTAGGAAAGCATACTTTGACAAACTCAGTGTGGCAACCCCTGACTTTAAAGAACTAGATGATACATCAAAACTAAGAATAATCCTTGGCGAAGGAAATACGGCACATCTTGGTGCACAATACGTAACAGCATGCCATAACCTGAGAGACGGTGAATGATCAACATGCACATATATACGCACACACTAATCGACATTAACTAACATTAAGAAGTTAATATTGAATTGCTAAACTTGCTATTGTGTTGTACTGCTTACAGCTGCAAGAACGTGTAGCAATCAATAAAGGGCTATAGGCCTATTGCATGTTTATGTACAGGGACATATCTATCCATGGACTGTATACTTGTATTTATACTTATGCATTTCAAATATGTATGTCATGTTTTATACTTTGGCAACATAACAATGTTTTTTTTATCATGCCAATAAAGTGTTTTAATTGAAATTGAATTGAATTGAGAGAGAGACACACACACACAGACATAGAGAGTGAGAGATGGAGAGGGAGACAGAGAGAGACATAGATAATTAGGG
The DNA here is from genome assembly GCF_010909765.2 of Amblyraja radiata. Taxonomy (NCBI): domain Eukaryota; kingdom Metazoa; phylum Chordata; class Chondrichthyes; order Rajiformes; family Rajidae; genus Amblyraja; species Amblyraja radiata. The sequence continues at coordinate 46,215,538 of NC_045974.1, read as the reverse complement.
AGAGATTGAGATAGAGGAAGTGAGAAAGAGCGAGGGAGAGACACAGACAGAGAGATAGAGATAGATAGAGAGGGAGAGAGAAAGACAGACAGAGAGAGAGAGAGAGAGAGAGAGAGAGAGAGAGACAGCGACAACAAGAGAGAATGTGCTGGAGTAACTCAGTGGGTCAGGCAGCATCTGTGGAGAAGATAGACACAAAGTGCTGGAGTAACTCAGCGAGTCAGACAGCATCTGTGGAGAGAAGGAATGGGTGACATTTTGGGTCAAGACCCTTTGGTTTATTTTAGTTTAGAGATGCAGCGTGGAAACAGGTCTTTCGGCCCGTGGAGTCCACGCCGACCAGCATCACCCCGTACACGCACTATCCTACGCACATTATGGACAACTTTGTGGAGGCCGATTAATCTACAACCCTGAACGTCTGAAATGTTGGAGGAAACCAGGAGCACCCGGATTAAAAACCCACGCAGGTCAAGGGGAGAAGGTACAAACTCCACACAGACAGCACCCTTAGTCAGGATCGAGCCCTGGTTTCTGGCAGTGAGGCAGCAGCTGTACCGCTGCGCCACAGTGCTGCGTAGAATTTTATAACGGTTTCCTCCGCCATAAACGCACCCAATATGTGCTAATAATGTCCTGTTTGCCAGATTGTTGACCCTCTGTGTTCCCCTCCTGCAGGGTTTAGAAGCCGTTGCTGTGGACGGAGAGACAGGGACGTGAGCGGCCATTGAGGGCGGCCAGGTGTGCTCGGTGTGCGGGCTGAGCTTCGAGGGGCTGAGCTTCGATGGAGGACCACTTGACGGGGCACAACAAGGAGAAGCGTTATGAGTGCGACGTGTGCGGCAAGGCCTGGCAGAGCCCGAGCCAGCTGGAGATCCACCGGCGGGTGCACACGGGAGAACGCCCCTTCGACTGCTCAGAGTGCGGCAAGAACTTCATCAGCTCCGGCCACCTGCTACATCACAACCGCGTGCACTCCAGCGAGAGGCCGTTCACCTGCTCCGACTGCGGCAAGAGTTTCAAGATGGTGAAACATCTGAAGGTGCACCGGCGGGTGCACACGGGCGAGAAGCCCTATGTCTGCTCCACCTGCAGCAAGAGCTTTGCCCAGTTGTCGGAGTTGCAGGCGCACCGGCGGGTGCACAGCAGTGAGCGGCCCTTCACCTGCTCCGACTGCGGTAAAGGCTTCAAGTCGTCGCCGGACCTGAAGAGGCACATGCGCCTGCACACTGACGAGCGGCCCTACACCTGCAGCAACTGCGGCAGGGGCTTCACCGACTCCAGCCACTTGCTGAAGCACCAGCGTACCCACACCGGCGAGCGTCCCTACACCTGCGCCCAGTGCGGCAAGGGCTTCACCCAGTCTGGTCACCTGCTGGAGCACCAGCGCACCCACACTGGCGAGCGACCCTATACGTGTGCCCAGTGCGGCAAGGGCTTCACCCGCTTCACCTATCTGCTGTCCCACCAGCGGGTGCATGCCGGCGACCGTCCCCTCCCCAGCCCGGTGTGTGGAGATCGCTTTGCCATGGCCTCCCAAGCCCTGCCTCACTAGCGCGTGCACACTGGTGGCCAGCCCTATGACTGCCCGTACTGCGGTGAGGAGTTTGACAGCTCGCGGAGGTTGCGGCAGCACCGGCGGACCCACGCCGGCGAGTAACTGCTCCCACTGTGACAAGAGGGGACGGGGGCTGCGGGAACCACCAGCGGATGCACACAGGAGAGAAACCCTTTGTGTGCGCTGAGTGTGGCAAGGGTTTCACCCACATGTCCAGCCTGTGGCAGCACCGGTGTACCCACAGCGGTGAGTGTCCCTTCCCCTGCCCGTCCTGTGGTAAGTGCTTCACCCGCATTGACCACCTGCTGGAGCACCGGCGAGTCTACACCGGCCAAGGCCCCTTCACAAGCTCGCTCTGTGGCAAAGCCTTTTCCCGCTCCTCCAGCCTGCTGGCACACGTGGATAGATAGGCGCTGTTTAGGTAAACACAAAATACTGGAAGGAATGGGTAACGTTTCGGGTCGAGACCCTCTTCAGTCTTAACCCGAAACATCACCCATTCCTTTTCTCCTTGGATGCTGGCTGTGCCTCTGAGTTACTCCAGCACTTTGTGTCCTTTTTGTAAACCAGCATCTGCAGTTCGTTGTTTTTAAACCATTCTGGTTAACCATCTCTGCCCCCAAAGCCTCCACATCAGTCCTGTAATGGAGTGACCAGAACTGTATGCAATACTCCAAATGCTACCTGACCAATGTCCGGTTTCGGCCCGAAACATTGCCTATTTCCTTCGCTCCATAGATGCTGGCGCACCCGCTGAGTTTCTCCAGCACTTTTTGTCTAACTTCGATTTTCCAGCATCCATTCCAGCTCCAGCAGTTCCTTCTTCAACACAATGTCCTTTAAAACTGCACATGTACATTACTCTCTCCTTCTCAACATTTTTATCTCCTTATTTTCTCTCACCTGTGTACCTTACTCCACTCACCTGCCGATCACCCCCTGTTAGAAATTTTCCAACAAAGACTATTACAAAAGCTGAGGTAGAAACTGATCTAACTTTATTGTGAGAGAGAGAGTCACACAGAGCACAAGTGTCTGTGGGAGTCCTCTCTGTGCTAATGCTGAAGAACATCTCTGTTATACATTGGTTGAAACCAGTAAGCGTCCAGACACATGGTAATTAACAAGGAGACTCAGAATTAAAAGGAAATAACATTTAGCTGTGGAATGTTTCGCCGGAGCTAGATTAGCAGTTTACACCGGCCAAGGCCCCTTCACATTGCTCCCAATCTCTTGGCTGAAACCTGTTAATTGCTTGTGCCCTAGGCAGTTTCGGTAATCGATCTAGTACAGACACAGATAGAATACACAAGGTAATAGACACATACATTTTTCATCATTTTCCTCCTGTTTAAACAAATTTACTGAATTATAATCTAAAACAAATTTATGTCCTTCGAGTTGAAGTCCCCAAGTTTCTTCACGGAACCACAGGTTCTCTCGACTATCTGTAGTTCGATCATTCTTGCGGATTCAATCAGTCAGGAATGTTTCTCCCAAGTCAATTTCATTGCATTGTCTTTCTTCTGCTTTGGTTGGTATCAGTTCGTATAACATAGTCATTTCTTCGTGAGGGCCGTTTCAATCAGCCGCTGGGCTAGTCCTCTCACACAGGGGATGATGCAGCAGCCCAGGCAGATTAGTACTCTGCAATGACTGAGAGCGGTTAGAGCAGAAATAAAAACATTTTCCCATTTCCCGAACCATGAGTCCAGGAACCCTGTCCAGGAGGTGACGACTCCTGAATTCTCAGCCAATTCCTCTGCCAGTGAAGTGAGTCCAGCCAGGGGCCCTGGAGACCGACCCATCAGGTGCGGTATTATTGGGAATAAAGGTACAACAAGATGATCCGAACATTACACATACTCCTCCCTTGTCTGCTAGTAGCATGTCTAAGGCCATTCTATTCTGCCAGGTCCGATCTAGTTGTTCGGCTAACCCCTTCACAGCATCACTTGTGTATACTTCGCATATGCTGTGGTGATTAATGCAATTCCACTCAGAATAATCAGCCCCCATTTCATGGTTTCGGAGGCGTAGGTTTCCGATCGTTACTGGACCTATACAGGCCGTCAGCCGTCGTCGGTCCCCCTTTCTCCTACTCTGAAGCTGGGATTTTTACTCTTTTGCAGTGTGTGATATGTACCCACGTTGGCCTTTCGGCAATTCTTACCGCAGTGGGAGTAGTAAGTAGTACTTGATATGGACCTTCCCACCGAGGGCTTGACCACCTTTTTCTTTTGATAATTTTTACGAACACCCAGTCTCCGGGCTTTAATTCCTCCACGAGATTCCCTTCTGCTTGGTCAAGACCTGTTAAACCTGATCAAGTGGTTTTCGGACTTTGCAAACCTGGGTACAGCTGGCCGCTTTCCTTAATGGTTGTTTTTTGTTCCAGTACGGGGGTTGTAGCACTTGTTGAGTCCGGTCCGACGGATTCTTCCGCCGTCGCCGGTGGCAAGGCCACCCCCTTTTTCTCCGGTGTGTACGGAGGGGGGGCACTCGCCATACCCGGTGATCGGTGGAAGACCTCGTTGTCCCCCTTCTGGAGGAATGCGTTTGTCGATTGTTCGTTTTTGGTAGGTTGTTCCTTCTCTTTTTCCTTTCCGTCTCTCCTATATCTGGCTTCCTCAAGCCACAGATGTGCTTCATGGTAGCCCAACTTGTCTTTATCCTTCCTTCTTTTTGTTGCATTTTTGGCAATAGCAGACATTAATTTACAACAATCATCAACAAGTAACTTACCACTAAAATCATACCTTTTTTTCCACATGTTTAAGTACTTACAGTTACGCTTACTTTGTATAAACATACATTTCTCATCACCTTCAAAACCTTTCGAATTTATCGAGCCCATTCTGATTCCCTCCTCGAGACCTACGACTATACTTTTTCCCTGTCAAGTCCAACTTGACTCTGAAGTCCCAGACTTCTTACCTTTGGCGACCCTGTCGCCGGAGTAGTCCAACTACTCCCTTCAATTATCCCCGACAATTTTGTACGTCGTTTCCTGGTCTCCGAGAAAGGTAACAAAATACAACTCGGCAAAGTCAAAATTACTTAGTTGGGGCCCCACTATCTACGGAACGTTCAGCACTACCTCCGGCGTGTCGGTTTGGCCCCGTCACTCTGCCCCGGCATCCGTAAGGAACCTTAAAATGAGCGCTCTTGGTTCCCTTGGAAACCGGCAACAGAGCTATTGGGGCCAATTATGTTAGAAATTTTCCAACAAAGACTATTACAAAAACTGAGGTAGAAACTGATCTAACTTTATTGTGAGGGAGAGAGAGTCACACAGAGCACAAGTGTCTGTGGGAGTCCCCTCTGTGCTAATACTGAAGAACATCTCTTTCATACATTGATTGAAACCAGAAAGCGTCCAGACAAATGGTAATTAACAAGGAGACTCAGAATTAAAAGGAAATAACATTTAGCTGTGGAATGGTTCGCCGGAGCAAGATTAACAGTTTGCTAGCTATGCGATTGCTCCCAATCACTTGGCTGAAACCTGTTAATTGCTTGTGCCCTAGGCAGTTTCGTTAAGCGATCTTGTACAGACACAGATAGAATACACAAGGTAATAGATACATACATTTTCCATCACCCCCTCACTGTTAACATAGTGTCAGTGTGAAGAATGGTCCCGACCTGAAATGTCACCTCACCATGTTCTCCGCAGATGCTGTCTGACCCACTGAGTTACTCCAGCACTCTGTGAGATGTCACCTATCATGTTCTCTACAGATGCTGCCTGACCCGCTGAGTTACTCCAGCACTCTGTGAAACGTCACCTATCCATGTTCTCCACAGATGCTGCCTGACCCGCTGAGTTACTCCAGCACTCTGTGAAACGTCACCTATCCATGTTCTCCACAGATGCTGCCTGATCCGCTGAGTTACTCCAGCACTCTGTGAAACGTCTCCTATCCATGTTCTCCACAGATGCTGCCTGACATAGAAAACATAGAAAATAGGTGCAGGAGGAGGCCATTCGGCCCTTTGAGCCAGTGCCGCCATTCATTATGATCATGGCTGATTGTCCCCTATCAATAACCCGTGCCTGCCTTCTCCCCATATCCCTTGACTCCACTAGCCCCTAGAGCTCTATCTAACTCTCTCTAAAATCCATCCAGTGACTTGGGCTCCACTGCCCTCTGTGGCAGGGAATTCCATAAACTCACAACTCATGGGTGAAAACGTTTTTTCTCACCTCAGTCTTAAATTACATTCCCTTTATTCTAAGGCTGTGGCCCCTGGTCTGGACTCGCCCAACATTGGGAACATTTTTCCTGCATCTAGCTTGTCCAGTCCTTTTATAATTTTATATGTTTCTATAAGAATCCCCTCATCCTTCTAAACTCCAGTGAATACAAGCCTAGTCTTTTCAATCTTTCCTCATATGACAGTCCCGCCATCCTAGGGAAGAATCTCGTGAACCTGCGCTGCACTGCCTCAATCACAGGGATGTCCTTCCTCAAAATAGGAGACCAAAACTGTACACAATACTTTAGATGTGGTCTCACCAGAGCCCTATACAACTGCAGAAGAACCTCATTATTCCTATACTGAAATCTTGTTATGAAGGCCAACATTCCATTAGCTTCCTTCACTGCCTGCTGTACCTGTAAACCAACTTTCAGTGACCGGTGTACAAGGACGCCCAGGTCTTGATGCACCTCCCCCTTACCTAACCTAACCCCATTGAGATAATAATCTGCTCTCTTATTTTTGCCGCCAAAGTGGATAACCTCACATTTATCTATATTATACTGCATCTGCCACGCATCTGCCCACTCACTCAACCTGTCCAGGTCACCCTCCTAACATCCTCTTCACAGTTCACACTGCCACCCAGCTTTGTGTCATCCGCAAACTTGCTAGTGTTGCTCCTAATTCCCTCTTCCAAATCATTAATATATATGGTAAACTGTTGCGGCCTGAACACCGAGCCTTGCAGCACTCCACTCGCCACTGCCTGCCATTTTGAAAAGGACCCGTTCACTCCTACTCTTTGCTTCAGGTCTACCAACCAATTTTCTATCCATGTCAACACCCTACCACCAATACCATGTGCTCTAATTTTAGTCTCCCGTGCGGGACCTTATCAAAGGCTTTCTGAAAGTCTAGATACACTACATCCACTAGCATCCCTTCATCCAGTTTACTTGTCACATCCTCAAAAAATTCCAGAAGATTAGTCAAGCATGATTTTCCTTTCATAAATCTATGTTGACTTGGACTAATCCTTTTACTGCTATCCAAATGCCCCATTATTACCTCTTTAATAATTGACACCAGCATCTTTCCCACCACCGAAGTCAGGCTAACTGGACTGTAATTCCCCGCTTTCTCTCTCGTTCCTTTCTTGAAAAATGGGATAACATTAGCTATCCTCCAATCCACAGGAACTGATCCTGAATCTATTTGAACATTGGAAAATGATCACCAATGCGTCAAATATTTCTAGAGATACCGCCCTGAGGACCCTGGGATGCAGACCATCAGGCCCAGGGGATTTATCATCCTTCACTCCCATTAGCCTACCCAATACTATTTGTCACCTAATGAAAATTTCTTTCAGTTCCTCTACCCCCTTAGATCCGCTGTCCTCCAGTACATCTGGGAGATTGTTTGTGGCTTCCTTAGTGAAGACAGATCCGAAGTACCTATTCAACTCTTCTGCCATTTCCTTGTTGCCCATAATAATAAGAGGGAGTTAGATGTGGCCCTTGTGGCTAAAGGGATCAGGGGGTATGGAGAAAAGGCAGGTACAGGATATTGAATTGGATGATCAGCCATGATCATATTGAATGGCGGTGCAGGCTCGAAGGGCCGAATGGCCTACTCCTGCACCTATTTTCTGTGTTTTCATAATTTCACCCGTGTCTGCCTTCAAGGGACTCACATTTGACTTTGCTACTCTTTTACCCTTAACATATCGAAAGAAGCTTTTACTGTCCTACTTTATATTCCTGGCCAGCTTCCCTTCGTACTTTATCTTTTCAGCCTGTATTGCCCGTTTTGTTGTCCTATGAAAGTTTCCCAATCCTCTGGCTTCTGGTGTTATACATCTTTTATTTTAGTTTTATTCTATCCCTAACTTCTCTTGTCAGCCACGGTTGCCACCTACTCACTTAGAATCTTTCTTCCTTTTTGGAATGAAATGTTCCTGCGTCTTCCGGATTATGCCCAGAAATACCTGCCATTGCTGTTCCACTGTCATTCCTGCTAGGATCCCTTTCCAGTCTACTTGGCCAGCTGCCATCTCATGCCTTCATAATCCCCTTTGTACAACTGCATCACTGCCACTTCCGATTTAACGTTCTACTTCTCAAATTGAAGATTAAAACTAATCATATTATGATCATTACCTCCAATCCTTTACCTGGAGTTCTCTTATCATATCTGGTTCATTGGACAACACTAAATCCAGAATTGCCTTTTCTCTGCTCGGCTCCTTTACAAGCTGCTCTAAGAATCCATCTGTTGTTGTTTGTTTTCACATTCTGCAGGAATACATATTCAGTCCATCATGTCTGTTCTGCATTTAATTAAGATCATCACTGACCTAATGTATACATTCACGCAGTTTAAACAGAAAACAATGACTTCCTCAGGGTGCCTAAAATGTGTTGGCAGCCAATGTTGCTTATAAGGTACCTTTGTTGTTCAATTAACATTGTAATGTCGTAAACCATGGAACTAATTTGAAAATAGCAAATATGTGATAATGTACAAATGTGGTGTATTAACTACTTGAAGGGTGTTACGTTTGGGGTAAAGACTGGAAAAGTCACTCAGGAAAACACATTTCTTGCTCTAAAATATGCCAAATTAAAATAGTTCACATCTTCCTGAGACACCAAACACGATTTAATTTAACATTTCCTTTGAAAGTTGGTACTTCAGGTGCAGCATTCTCTCAGTATTGTACTGGAAGTATCAGGCATGACTTTCTGCTTAAATCATTTGGGTAGGACTTTTAAATAACATTTTGTAGTCTATTTTGAAGTACAACCTTCTAAACCAAGTATGAAGGCATCCTTTCAATTTCCTTGAAAAGATCTGACACACGACGTGAAACTGGGTCTGTTTTCTGTGGTCTTTGCTTTAGAAAATAAGCATTGTTAACTATTATTGTTAAAAAGAAAACTTGCAATATTTTGGACTGAATTTTCCGTCTTTAAAGTGAAATCCAACTGCAGAAATGCAAACATACAGATCAGTGTAATAGCTCACTCAGTGAGGGTAACAAGTATTCAACTGGAATTGGTGTTACCTTAAGCTGTTGATCTCTGATGTGAAGCTGGGTCTCGTTGTCCTGAATTTGGTCTTTGATCTGCAATACTAGTTGTTCATTTTGAGCCAGCTGCTCAGTTAAATCAGCCACTGAATACTTACCTGTAGACTTCTGGCACTTAGTGCCTGCAGAATAATTGGTCACTATTAATAACTGCATCATCATAGTGAATCGGACTTTAGAGAAAACAGTATTGAAATATTCAGTGACTTGAGAAGTGCATTAATGTGGAATGCATGGAAGCCAATGCATTTTTTTAATTGCAAGACCATTGCTGCAAAATCCAATCACTCTGGAGACCCTATGTAATTGGCCTCGTTTATTTTAACATGCTCAAAGGCTTTCCCACGATGAATTCTCATATTGAGGGGGAAAAAATAGGATAGACCGACACAATGTGCTGGATTAACTCAGCAGGTCAGGTGATATCTCTGGAAAAAAAAGATGGTTGATGTTTCGGGTCAGGACCCTTTTTTAAATTTGTCGTGGTCTTTTCTTGCTTCCAGATCGACCCCCTACAATCAGTCTAAAGAAGGGTCCCAACCTGAAACTTCACCCATCCTTTTTCACCCAAGCCACTGAGTTTAGTTCAGTTTAGTTTAGAGATACACCGCTTTGGCCCACCCAGTCCGCGCCAGCCAGCAATCCCTGCACATTAACACTATCCTATACACTAGGGACAATTTACAATTATACCTAGCAAATTCACCTACAAACCAGTGCGGGAGGACACCCGAGATCCCGGAGAAAATCCACGCATGTCACGGGGAGAAGGTCCAAACTCTGTACAGACAAGCACCTGTAGTCAGGATCGAACCACATTTCAGGAAAGATGCACTTTTACGGGAGAGGGTGCAAAGCATATTCACCAGGATGTTGCCTCAGATGGAGTATTTAGCTAGGAAGGGAGACTGGAGAGACTGGGTCTGTTTTCTGTGGAGCAGGGAAGGCTGGTGAGGGTATATAAAATTATGAGTATATAGGGTAGATAGTGAGAATATTTTACCATTAGCAGAGCTAGCTATACCAAAGACCATAGATTTAAGGCAGGAGGAGGAAGATTGAGGCATTTAAGATGTTTTTTATGGACATTGCAATAGAGTTGCGGCCTTATGGGGCTTTTTCACGGGGCGACTTGACGCAAGAGTTAACCAGAGTTTAACATCGTGGGAACCTCGTGCGAAAACAGTACGGCATTCGTGGACCACCGTGGCGCTAACGGCAGGTAATCGTGTAACTTGGTGACTCGGGAGAAAATTCAAGCAAGTTTGAATTTCTCCAAGAGTGACTTGTACACTTGTGGTTGAGCATTGCAACATTATATGAACGTAGTGGCCAGTGCGATATCCGTAATAACTCTTGCGGTTACCGTGGGAACTCCTGCGAACGGTGAACCCGGAAGCTGGACAGAGGGGACAGAAGGTCAGTAAAAATTGTCCCACGGCATTGTCAGCTCCAACAAGACGATGTTTTTGGTCGCCTCAGACCAGGAGGATATCTGGCCTAATAGTGGTTGTGGCAATGTGCTGTGGGAACTTCAGCAGTTTCACCAGGTCTACGGAAAGCTGCCAGTCCTGCGCAGTCACCAGGATTCCTGACAGATTCCTGGCTGCTGTGGTTCTTGGCAGCTGCACTCCGGCCTTCACGAAGGTGATCATCTGGGTGGTGGGGCGTTCCCGTCTGCAGCTGCTGATTCCCATGCTGATGGCTTCTGCAATGGGTTTAAGAACCTGGTCGAGACGCCATGTGGGCAACAGCTCAGGATGTGTTCCAACTTCCCTTGGCTGAGAATTGCGGGCAATCTGGAGATTCCGCTTTGCCCCAGATGAAGAGGTTCGATGGGCTTGTCAGGACATCATACACTGCCTTGAGAATATCAGATTTTTGAATTTTTAAGGCAGTCTGGGTGTTTATTATTATTTCCGTCACAATGGTTAATTTTGTAATTAGCTACTGAATTAGGTATCAAATTATAGGTGTTTTTGTGCTTTATCTGATGAGATAAATTACAGGCTTGATTTAAAAAAAAAATCAACATTTTGTAACATTCCTACTGACTGACCCTAATCCTAATCCTAACCCCAGCTCTACATTTGTTACTTATCATTTTTATTTAACAGTTCACATCATAACTTTATAAAGATAAATCAATTCTAAAACAAAATTATCTGCAAGGTTAGCATTACCTTTTTTCCTTGGAAACCTTGCTATTGATTTGATGTAATTCGGAGGCAGCCATGATCCCAGAGTGCTCGCTACCTAGCGACCATGAAACAAAGCAAGTGAATGGTCAATTGGCATCTGACCTCAACGTCAAAGTGCATTGATTGGACAATTACTACTCGGAAAATTGGAGGTTTTTCTCATATTTTAAAAATATGGCTGGTTTTGTTCATGATGAGTTTCACGTTTGATTTATATAATATTTTTACACAATATGTTAAAAATTCAGGTGGTTACGTGATTTGGGTCACGAACTTAAACAAAAAACCACCTTGGCCCACAGCCTAAAAACAGGGAATTATAGACCAGTAGTGGAGGGTGACTTGGACAGGTTGGGGGAGTGGGCAGTGCATGGCAGATGAAGTTTAATGTGGATAAATGTGAGGTTATCCACTTTGGTAGCAAAAACAGGAAGGCAGATTACTATCTAAATGGTGTCAAGTTGGGAAAAGGGGAAGTACAGCAGGATCTGGGGTCCTTGTTCATCAGTCTATGAAAGTAAGCATGCAGCTACAGCAGGCGGTGAAGAAAACGAATGGCATGTTGGCCGTTATAACAAGAGGAATCGAATATAGGAGCAAAGAGGTCCTTCTGCAGTTGAACAGAGCCCGAGTGAGACCACACCTGGAGTATTGTGCGCAGTTTTGGTCCCCTAATTTGAGGAAGGACATTCTTGCTATTGAGGGAGCCCAGCGTAGGTTTACAAGGTTAATTCCCGGGATGGCGGGACTGTCATATGCTGAGAGAATGGAGCAGCTGGGCTTGTACACTCTGGAGTTTAGATGGATGAAAGGAGATCTCATTGAAACATATAAGATTGTTAAGGGGTTGGACACGCTAGAGGCAGTAAACATGTTCCCGATGTTGGGGGAGTACAGAATCAGGGGCCACAGTTTAAGAATAAGGGATAAGCCATTTAGAACAGAGGCGAGGAAACACTTTTTCTCACAGAGAGTTGTGAGTTTGTGGAATTCACTGCCTCAGAGGTCGGTGGAGGCAGGTTCTCTCGATGCATTCAAGAGAGAGCTAGATGGGGCTCTTAAAAAATAGCGAAGTCAGGAGATATGGGGAGAAGGCAGGAACGGTGTACTGATTGTGGATGATCAGCCATGATCACAGTGAATGGCGGTGCTGGTTCGAAGGGCCGAATGGCCTACTCCTGCACATATTGTCCAAAGATCATAGAGGAGCAAGATAGACCACTCCTCGAAAAACGCGTAGTATCACGTGTGTGATTGTCGACGCCATTTTATTGAGCATTTTTTTGGGCTTCCCCCACACTGTCATGGCGTCCTCATGTAAATCTCACCTCACTGCTCCGCTATCAATTGTTCTAATCGTAAATCTAAACGACCAGACCTGTCATTCTTTAGGTTCCCCGATAAAAAAGAAAGGTTAGAAAATATTATTATTATTTTTTGTCGATATTCTGTCGTGAAAATGTTATTTTCTGTTCTCCCATCAACGGTCATTGTGAAACTAGGTTTGTCGGTACATTAGAAAGTTAGTAGACTTATTTTTAATAGATCTTTACTTACCACTATAATAAAGACAATTTTAACACTTCTGTACGTTTTTGGTTTTGTTCTTTGGGTGCAATGGTGGGCCGGGGGGTTCGGCGGTGGCGGCCGCAATCAAAGGTACGAGAGGAGCTCTGCTCTATAATCTTTGGTCGGAATGGGACGGCTGCACGTTATAATGTGCTATCGTTCCACTCCCTCTCCCCCTTCTCCCTCTCCCCCCTTCTCCCTCTCCCCCCTTCTCCCTCTCCCCCATTCCCCCTCTCTTTATGGTTTATGCACATCATCTTACAAGACAAATGAATTAATAGTGATTATTTAAATCAAAGTTGCTTCTGATCCATGAGAGTAAACTTTATTATCTCTAACTTGCCTCTCACTCACAGACACATTCATATAAATATATAAAATATATATACGTTAAATTTAATTTTGTGCAGTGTGTGTTAAAGGGAAACTGCACAATACAATGCAAGGGAAACTACGCAAAGGAGGGGGCTGTTCCCGCTACAAGATACTCGAGCATCTTTGCTTTGGATCAAAGATTATAGAGGAGCTCTATAATCTTTGCTTTGGATCACATCGGGTGGCATACCGGACGTCGCGTGTCGCTTAAAGAAATGGCGGCCGTGACGTTCCGTCACGTACTACACGTCAGTCCATTGGATTTCCGAGGAGTGGTCTATCTTGCTCCTCTATGATCTTTGATATTGTCTATTGTCTATTCTCCAAGTTCGAATCAGGGGAAAACTCGGGAGAACTCGTGAATTACCTCTTACAGTGGGACAGGGGCATAATGTTACTTTTAATTCCTTCATCTAAATCATTAGATTCAATTTATTTCAGTTCCTCCATCACCCTAGATCCTCTGTCCCATAGTACATCTGGAAAATTGTTTGTGTCTTCCTTAGTGAAGACAGAACCAAAGTGCCTGTTCAACTCGTCTGCCATTTCCTTGATCCCCATAATAATTTCACCTGTTTTTGCCTTCAAGGGACCCACATTTGTTTTAACTAATCTTTTCCTCTTCACAGACCGAAATAAACTTTTACTATCCTCCTTTATATTCTTGGCTAGCTTACATTCATACTTCATCTTTTCTTCCCGTATTGCCTTTATAATTACCTTCTGTTGTTCTTTAAAAGTATCCCAATCCTCTTGCTTCCTGTTCATCTTTGCTATGTTCTACGTCTTTTTTAGACTTCCCTTGTCAGCCACGGTCGCCTCTTACTCCCCTTAGAATCTTTCTTCCTCTTTGGAATGAAATGATCCTGCATCTTCTGGATTATTCCCAGAAATTTCTGCCATTGCTGTTGCACCGTCATCCCTGCTAGCATCCCTTTCCAGTCAACTTTGGCCAGCTCCTCCCTCGTGCCTCCAAAGTTCCTTTTGTTCAACTGCAATAGTGACAGTTCTGATTTTACCTTTTCCCTCTCAAATTGCAGATTAAAACGTATCATATAATGGTCACTACCTCCAAATGGTTCCTTTACCTTGAGTTCCATTATCAAATCCGGTTCATTCCACAACACTAATCCAGAATTGCCTTCTCCTTGTCGACTCCAGTACAAGCTGCTCTAAGAATCCATCACGGAGGCACTCGACAAACTCCCTTTCTTGGGGTCCAGTACCAACCTGATTTCCCCAGTCTATCTGCATATTGAAATCTCCCATAGCCATCATAGCATTACTTTTGTTGCATGCCAATTTTAACTCCTGATGCAATTTGCACCCTATATCCAGGCTGCTGTACCTTTGTTACATGCCAATTTTAACTCCTGATGCAACTTGCACCCTTTAACCGGGCAAAGAGACAAGAGATTTAATAAAGTAGACCATACAGAAAAAGTAAGTTCATGGTTTGTATCTAAACTGAACTTCATCAATTGCAAGACAAGGTTGGCATTAGACAATAGGTGCAGGAGTAGGCCATTTGGCCCCTCAAGCAAGCACTGCCATTCAATGTGATCATTGCTGATCATCCACAATCAGAACCCCGTTCCTGCCTTCTTCCCATATCCCCATATTCCGCTATCTTTAAGAGCTCTATCCAGCTCTCTCTATAAAGTTTCCAGTGAACCGGCCTCCACCTGAGACAGAGAATTCCACAGACTCACAACTCTCTGGGAAAAAAAATGTTTCCTCATCTCTGTTCTAAATGGCTTACATGGCTGTCTGAAGGGGGGGGGGGTGCACTGGGTGCGACCGCACCCGCCCTTTTCCCCCCCAGAGTAAGATAAAATCCCCAGATTTTTTTTAAAAAACGGGGCACAATTAGCGTTTTCACTTTGGTGGCAATCGCCCGAAATTCTGGCTCCGGCCACCGGGGAAGAAACAAATGCGCCCATCCGCGCCTGCGCAGTTGGGGAAGCGACACAAAATGGCGCCGTCTATCCGCGCGTGCACAGTGGGCCCGGGCGCGATCAGACTGCCATTTGGACTTCATCCATGCCTCGCGTCTACTGCAGGTAAGTTGTGGAAGGGGGGAGGGAGGGGGGGGGGGGGGGGGGGGGGGTACGGTGTCGCAGTGTCTGCCCGCCCGGTCCAATGTTTCCATCCGCGGCGCCAGAGCCTCGCCATCGGACATCCTGGCGACCAGGAGACTGTCCTCCCGTCGCTGGGCGGGAGCGGCTGTGATCTCAACAACAGACGCCACTGTGGCGGGGCCCAAACCTTCTTCCGCCTGCGCCACCCCCGCCCACCAGCTCATCCCCGCCACCCCCCCACCGCCACCCCTGCTCATCCCCGCCACCACCCCCCCCCCACCGCCACCTCCGCTCATCCCCGCCACCCCCGCTCTAATTATGTTGCAGAGTCTTTGTGCTGTTATCTTGTGAAGTGTGAAGCCTTGTTCAAATTGTTTATAGTACCTGGAAAAATGTTTTTATTCATTTTGTAAACTGTCTTCCTGCGAAAACTTTCTGTCGAAACAATGTAATGGTGAATTTTGTGATTGGGTTCGGGAACTGTCAATAGCTATAATCTAATCAAGATTCAAGAGAGTTTATTGTCATGTGTCCCAGATAGGACAATTAAATTCTTGCTCGAACTTCTTTCGAGCATGAAGGAGAGTTATATAGACCTGCTAGGACCATGTGTCGACCATGCTGCGAGTTTGAGTCGAATGCAAACTCTTCTAAACTCGCAAATTAGGTCCCCGCAGTGGGACAGGCCCTTTAGTTGATCCAGTGCTGGACTCGGTGTTTTACTGACCACTAATCGAGGCCCACCTGGCCCGCCACCCGCCCAAGTACGCCGCCCGCACACCTCCCGCAGCTGGACTCCACCTCTCTCTCCGCCCTACCCCTCTCTCCCCCCCACCTCTCTCTCTCCCCCACCTCTCTCTCTCCCCCCCACCCCTCTCTCCCCCCCACCCACCCCTCTCTCCCCCACCCTTCTCTCTCCACCACCCCTCTCTCTCCCCCACCTCTCTCTCTCCTCCACCTCTCTCTCCCCCACCTCTCTCTCTCCCTCTCTAACCCTCTCTCTATCTCTCCCCCTCTCTCTCTCTCTCCCCCTCCTGTCTCTCTCTCCCCCCCCTTCCTCTCTCCCCACCTCTCTCTCTCTCCACACCTCTCTCTCGTTCGCCCCACCTCCTCTCTCCCCCACCTCTCTCTCCCCCAATCGCTCTCTCTTCCCCCTCTCTCCCTCCTCTCTCTCCCCACCTCTCTCTCTTCCCCCACCTCTCTCTCTCCCCCTCCTGTCTCTCCCTACCCCCCTTTCTCTCCCTCTCCCTCCTGTCTCTCTCTCCCCTCCTGTCTCTCTCTCCCCCTCCTGTCTCTCTCTCCCCCTCCTGTCTCTCTCTCCCCCTCCTGTCTCTCTCTCCCCCTCCTGTCTCTTTCTCTCCCTCCTGTCTCTCTCTCTCCCCGTCTCTCTCTCCCCCTCCTGTCTCACTCCCTCCTCTCTCTCTCTCCCCCTCTTCTCTCTCTCCCCCCTCACCTCTCTCTCCCCCACCTCTCTCTCTCTCTCCCACCTCTCTCTCTCCCCTCTCTCGCACTCCCCCACCTCTCTCTCCCCCACTTCTCTCTCTCCCCACCTCTCTCTCTCTCTCCTTCCTGTCTCTCTCCCCCCCTCCTGTCTCTCTCCCCCCCTCCTGTCTCTCTCTCCCCCTCCTGTCTCTCTCCCCCCGTCTCTCTCTCCCTCCTGTCTCTGTCCCCCTCCTCTCTCTCTCACAACATACAAATATTGTGCCTTCTATAAGAATGGGTGCTAGCGAAGATTTAACTCTGACTGGTTACGAGCATACCCCTGGCTTGTATATAGCGATCATGTGGATGGCGTCTTTTGCCTACATAGAAAATAGGTGCAGGAGTAGGCCATTCGGCCCTTCGAGCCTGCACCGCCATTCAATATGATCATGGCTGATCATCCAACTCAGTATCCCGTACCTGCCTTCTCTCCATACCGCCTTATCCCCCTAGCCACAAGGGCTTCATCTAACTCCCTCTTAAATATAGCCAATGAACTGGCCTCAACTACCCTCTGTGGCAGAGAGTTCCAGAGATTCACCACTCTCTGTGTGAAAAATGTTTTTCTAATCTCGGTCCTAAAGGATTTCCCCTCTATCCTTAAGCTGTGACCCCCTTGTCCTGGACTTCCCCAACATCGGGAACAATCTTCCTGCATCTAGCCTGTCCAACCCCTTAAGAATTTTGTACGTTTCTATAAGATCCCCCCTCAATCTTCTAAATTCTAGCGAGTACAAACCGAGTCTATCCAGTCTTTTTTCATATGAAAGTGTTAACATCCCAGGAATCAGTCTGGTGAACCTTCTCTGAACTCCCTCTATGGCAATAATGCCCTTCCTCAGATTTGGAGATCAAAACTGTACGCAATACTCAAGGTGTGGTCTTACCAAACACCCTGTACAACTGCAGTAGAACCTCCCTGCTCCTATACTCAAATCCTTTTGCTATGAATGCTCACATACCATTCGCTTTCTTCACTGCCTGCTGCACCTGCATGCCTACTTTCAATGACTGGTGTACCATGACACCCAGGTCTCGTTACATCACCCCTTTTCCTAATCGGCCACCATTTAGATAAAAGACCGCTTTCCTGTTTTTGCCACCAAAGTGGATAACCTCACATTTATCCACATTATACTGCATCTGCCATGCATTTGCCCACTCACCCTGCCTATCCAAGTCTCCTTGCAGTCGCCTAGCATCCTCCTCACAGCTAACACTGCCCCCCAACAACAGGAAATCACTTGTCGTCAAGTCAAGGTAAGTCAAGTCTATTTGTCACATACACATACAAGATGTGCAGTAAAATGAAAGTGGCAATGCCTGCGGATTGTGCAAAACAACGGAACAGGTGCTGCTGAATGTATATTGCCATTTGCCACTACTTCTACTAATGCAAGGGCATTCGTTGGCCTTGCCCTGTAAACCAACTCTGGTTCCGCAAATCCTGTCATGCCACCCTACTTTTTGAAAAGCTTCGTACGGGCCTGGCTTACCCCTTATTCTTAAACTGTGGCCCCTGGTTCTGGACTCCCCCAACATCGGGAACATGTTTTCTGCCTTTAGCATGTCCAAACCCTTAATAATCTTATATGTTTTAATAAGATGACCTCTCATCCCTCAAAATTCCAGAGTGTAGAAGCACAGCCGCTCCATTCTCTCAGCATATGACTGTCCCGTCATCCCGGGAATTAACCTTGTGAACCTACGCTGCACTCCCTCAATAGCAAGAATGTCCTTCCTCAAATTTGGAGACCAAAACTGCACACAACACTCCAGGTGTGGTCTCACTAGGGCCCAACTACAAAAGGCCCTCTTTGCTCCAAAACACAACTCCTTTTGTTATGAAGGCCAACATGCCATTCGCTTTCTTTACTGCCTGTTGGACCTGCATGCTTACTTTCATTAACTGATGAACAAGGACCCCCAGATCCCGTTGTACTTCCCCTTTTCCCAACTTGACACCATAATCTGCCTTCCAGTTTTTGCTACCAAAGTGGATAACCTCACATTTATCCACATTAAACTGCATCTGCCATGTATCTGCCCACTCATCCAACCTGTCCACGTCACCCTGCATTATAGCTGCGGTTACAGCACCGAGCCTTGCGGTACCCCACTAGTCACTTCCTGCCATTCTGATAGGGTCCCGTTAATCCCTACTCTTTGTTGACCCTACTAATATACTTTTACTTGAGAGCAACTATGATGAACAGTTTTGGCTCCGGAAATCACTGGGTGGAATAGACAAAATATAATAGGTGCAGGAGTAAGCCATTCGGCCCTTCAAGCTAGCACCGCCATTCAATGAGATCATAGAGGAGAGAAGGTAAATCAAAAATGTCATTGAAATAGAGCACTTCACAAAAGGGAAATCATATATTTATGGACAACTTCAGTCTTCATATAGAAAGGAAACAAAATGCTGAATTCGTGGGAAGATGAATTTGAAATTAAAATGAGTCTGGAAACGATGCATCCAAGACGAATGCTGGAAATTCCCAGCAATTCAGAGAACAATTAAGGAAAGAAAAACAATGTTAACATCTGACATTGAAGTTCTAACAAAGGGTCTTCCTCCTCAAACATTAGTCGTGTTTCTCTTTCCACAGATGACTCTGGATATCTTGTGGAACATGACAGAATTAGCTGGTAGATTCACAACCAAGAATCCTCTGGGAAACCACGTTTAAATGACAGGAATGTACATTGATCTTATAGGTGATGAAGTGAAATTCGAAATTTATATTGTGATTAACTGATTTATTAAAGTCTTTGATGAGGAAATTAGATGAAAGTTTATGACAGTAGGTAAACAATAGTAACTGTTTAAAGGCAAGGGTCAGTTCAGGATAATATCAGTCATTGCAAGGCACCTGCAATGTTTCCTAGATTACTGCTGATAAGAAGGTGGGTGGCAAAACAACTCACCAGATACCCAGAAAATGACATAACAGGAAAAGTTAAAACAAGAAGATAAAGAAAGAATAACATTTCATTGTTCTTCCCACAATGTACCACAACGTTTGAAGTCTGTCCACTCACCTGCCTTCCGAGGTAGTTGAGGCCAGTTCATTGGCTATATTTAAGAGGGAGTTAGATGTGGCCCTTGTGGCTAAAGGGATCAGGGGGTATGGAGAGAAGGCAGGTACAGGACACTGAGTTGGATGATCAGCCATGATCATAGTGAATGGCGGTGCAGGCTCGAAGGGCCGAATGGCCTCCCTATTTTCTATGTTTCCCAACCCCCATCCTTGCCGTGTGTTCATCATCCCCCCTGACCTCCCCCTCTCTGATACCGAACGGTCTGTCCTCAGCAGAAGCTTCGCCTTTGTTCCCCTCAGTCCCCACTCAATGAGTTTCGCGCTCGCCTCCGCATCCAAGCGTTTTCCCATGGGAAGGAGTCCTCACCCCCTAGTGATGATCCCTTCTCCTGTCCCCAACGGACCCCCTGCTCTTGGACCCCCCCCCCCTCATGGCCATTCACCTGCTTTAGACCTTTTTATTTCAAACTGCTGGCGGGAAATCAACTGCCTCAACTTCTCCACCCCCTGTCTCACTATAACCTCTCCCCCCCTGAACGTACAGCCCTCAACTCACTCTGCAACAACCTAGACTGGGTGATCAAACCTGCCGACAAGGGAGGTGCCGTGGTAGTTTGGCGCACTGATCTCTACAAAGCTGAGGCCACTCGCCAACTGTCAGACACCTCCTCCTGCTTACCCCTGGACCATGACCCCACTGACGAGCACCAGGCCATTATCTCCAGCACCATCACTGACTTCATCAACCCTGCTCCCTGCCCTCCCAAGCCTCCAACCTCATCGTTCCCCAGCCCCGCACGGCCCGATTTTACCTTCTCCACAAAATCCACAATCCTGACTGTCCTGGCAGACCCATTGTTTCTGCCTGTTCGTGTCGCACCAAACTTATTTCCACATATCTCGACTCCATCCTATCCCCCCTGGTCAAATCCCTCCCTACCTATGTCCAAGACACCTCACACGCTCTTCGTCTACTTCATGACTTCCATTTTCCATCCCCCATTCCCTTATCTTCACCATCTGCAGTTGTATAGGGCTCTGGTAAGACCACATCTGGAGTATTGCGTACAGTTTTGGTCTCCTAATTTGAGGAAGGACACCCTTGTGATTGAGGCAGTGCAGCGTAGGTCATGAGATTGATCCCTGGGATGGCGGGACTGTCATATGAGGAAAGATTGAAAAGACTAGGCTTGTATTCACTGGAGTTTAGAAGGATGAGGGGGCATCCTATAGTAACATATAAATTTATAAAAGGACTGGCCAAACTCGATGCATAAAAAATGTTCCCGATGTTGGGCGAGTCCAGAACCAGGGGCCACAGTCTTAGAATAAAGGGGAGGCCATTTAAGGCTCAGATGAGAAAAACCTTTTTCACCTAGAGAGTTGTGAATTTGTGGAATTCCCTGCCACAGAGGGCAGTGGAGGCCAAATCACTGGATGGATTTAAGAGAGAGTTTGATAGAGCTCTAGGGGCTAGTGGAATCAAGGGATATGGGGATAAGGCAGGCATGGGTTATTGATTGGGGACGATCAGCCATGATCGCAATGAATGGCGGAATATCCTCCGCCTGCACCTATTTTCTATGTTTCTACGTTTCTATGGATGTCCAGTCACTCTACACCTACATCCGCCACCAGGAGGGTCTTAAAGCCCTCCGTTTCTTCCTCGCCCACAGAACCAACCAATCCCCGTCTACTGATACTCTCCTCCGCCTAGCGGAGCTGGTCCTTAACCTCAACAACTTTTCCTTTGACTCCTCCAATTTCCTCCAAATCCAAGGCGTAGCTATGGGCACGCACACGGGCCCCTGCTATGCCTGCCTCTTAGTAGAGTACGTTGAACAATCCTTGTTCGAGGCGTACTGTGGCCTTATCCCCGAACTCTATCTCCGCTACATTGACGACTGCATTGGTGCTATCTCCTGCACCCATGCAGAACTCACTGACTTCATCCATTTCACCACTAACTTCCATCGGCACT
The DNA here is from genome assembly GCF_010909765.2 of Amblyraja radiata. Classification (NCBI taxonomy): domain Eukaryota; kingdom Metazoa; phylum Chordata; class Chondrichthyes; order Rajiformes; family Rajidae; genus Amblyraja; species Amblyraja radiata. Next base: position 46,193,944 of record NC_045974.1, on the reverse strand, counting down.
CAAATTCACTTGGACCATTTCCGACATCTCCTTACCGTTTCTAGGCCTCACTATCTCCATCGCAGGTGACAGACTACTGACCGACATCTACTATAAACCCACTGACTCCCATGGCTATCTGGACTACACTTCTTCCCACCCTGCTTCCTGTAAGGACTCTATCCCCTATTCCCAATTCCTCCCTCTACGCCGCATCTGCACCCAGGATGAGATGTTCCAAACCAGGGCATGGGAGATGTCCTCATACTTTAGGGAACAGGGATCCCCTCTTCGACTATAGATGAGGCTCTCACCAGGGTCTCCTCTATACCCCATAACTCAGCTCCAACTCCCCCTCCCCCCACTCGTTACAAAAACAGAGTCCCCCTTGTCCTCACCTTCCACCCTACCAGCCGTCACATACAACACATAATCTTATGACATTTTCGCCACCTCCAACGGGATCCCACCACTTGCCACATCTTCCCATCTCCTCTCCTTTCGGTTTTCGGCTGAGACTACTCCCTCCGTAACTCCCTGGTCAATTCGTCCCTTTCCACCCAAACCACCCCCTGCCCTATTACTTTCCCTAGCAACCGCAGGGAATGCTACACTTGTCACTTTACCTCCCCACTTGACTCCATCCAAGGACCTAAGCAGTTTTTACAGGTGCGGCAGAGGTTCACCTGCACCCATCCAACCTCATATATTGCATCCACTCATCTAGGTGTCAGCTGCTCTACATCGGTGAAACCAAGCGTAGGCTTGGTGATCGCTTCGCCCAACACCTCTGCTCAGTTCGCAATAACCAATCTGATCTCCCGATGGTTCAGCACTTCAACTCCCCATCCCATTCCGAATCCGACCTTTCTGTCCTGGGCCTCCTACATGGCCAGAGTGAGTCCCACTGCAAATTGTAAGAGCAGCACCACATATTTCGCTGGGGTAGTTTACACCCCAGCGGTACGGATATTGACTTCTCCGATTTCAGGAAGTCCTTGCTTTCTCCCTTTTTACCCTCTGCTTCCTAGCTCTCCCACAGCTCACTGTCTCCGCCTCTTTCTTTCTTCTTCCAGCCCCCCCCCCCCACATCAGTCTGAAGAAGGGTCTCGACCCGAAACGTCACATATTCCTTGGCTCCATAGATGCCGCCTCACCCACTGAGTTTCTCCAACCTTTTTGTCTACAACAATTTGATTAATATTTTTAGTGATATGTTGGTCATTCTGATCATAGCCCTATAATAATAATCCTCAAAGCAATACTTTCTTACTTTCACATCCTTTATAATGTCCCAAAGTATCCAGCGAAGTGCCTTACCTAAATTGGGCATGAACCACACTTTCTTCAAACGGTCACTGTCAGTTTACTGGGGAATCAATGTCAGATTCCAATGTCTGTCAACATTCCAGAAGTTAGCAACTATTATTACGGAAAGTAATTGTGATTAATGTTAAAAGAAAAATTAGTTGATGAGCGAACACAAGTCTGTGCTCTTGAACCATAGCCTGAATTGTTCCACCATTGCCCTGGCTACCAATGCACCGTGCCATCACTACAATGCTCCTAATGAAATATGGTTGCTCTGAAGCAATAGATTGGTTACTTTGGACAGGTAATCGTCATCACGGAGCTCCCCTTCTTCTGTGTAAATTATTCTCTCCTTATTTCGTAAATTATAACTTATTTTTTCTGTCTCTTTTGTCATTTCCTCACTTGCAGATCCCAAAGTCTTTCTGGTGGAGACAACTGGAAAAAGAAATCCAAAAATAAACCTAATTACATTGTTTCAAGCCAGATAAGTGGTTGATCTGTAAAATATGGAAGTTAGTTACATAACATGTTCTATGAATTAAATTTAAATGACATGGTGGTAGTCAGATGGTCATTATATCATCTCAATTATTTACTGTAATGCACAGGAGTCACTCATTTTGAGTTTCACTTTTACAAACAGAATTACCTATTGCTCTTTTGATTCTTTTCACCAACACTGTGCCTTCCTTCGTTTCTTCAGTGGCTCCTCCCAAATCTCTTTTGTCCTCCCCTGTATATGACGTGACCTGTGATGAGACATTTTGTTGAAACTGTGATTCTTAAGGACACAAATAAATTGTTTCTACTCCTTCTCGATTATTTCTTCCATTGCATTTTTTAACTGGGATACTCAACTCAACTACTAATAAAAGCAGTAACTGCCTAGTGTGCAATATTTCAGTGAGCTCTCACCTTTCATACTTTACTCAGAAATGAAGTTTGATATTGCCAGCAAATATGGGAAAATGTGGGAACAATTGTCTCTCTTTCAACAATATATATTTGCGAATGTTAGCACCTGACTCCACAGCAGTGATGACGATTTTTCTAAACAGCTGTCAATTCTGTCTTGTAGAAAATAAAATGCTAATGTGGAGCCACTCTGTTAATTCTGTTAACGTGTATTCTCACTTCTCCTTTATGCTGAGAATAATTTCAGTTCTTACCTTTATGACAGGCTTTCCTTTGGTATTCTTGCCATTTTCATTCTTAAGAGGAGGCTTAAAGATTCCGAATCCTTGGGCGGAAAAAGTGACACATCAGTGCTGTTTTAGAGCAATAGTTTGGAAATTCTGGATATATCTAATAACCATATAACCATATAACAATTACAGCACGGAAACAGGCCATCTCGGCCCTACAAGTCCGTGCCGAACAACTTTTTTCCCTTAGTCCCACCTGCCTGCACTCATACCATAACCCTCCATTCCCTTCTCATCCATATGCCTATCCAATGTATTTTTAAATAATACCAACGAACCTGCCCCCGCCACTTCCACTGGAAGCTCATTCCACACCGCTACCACTCTCTGATTGAGTCCCCCCCCCGCAACCGTTCTTGTTTAAAGTCTCCGCAGTAGCCTTTGCAAATCTCCCAGCCAGGATATTGGTCCTCCTCGGGTTCAAGTGCAACCCATCCTTTTTGTACAGGTCCCACCTTCCACAAAAAAGGTCCCAATGATCCAGAAACTTGAATCCCTGCCCTCTGCACCAGTCCTTCAGCCACGCATTATCCTCCACCTCGCTCCATTCCTACACTCACTGTCCCGTAGCACAGGCAGTAATCCAGAGATTGTTACCTTAGCGGTCCTTCTCCTTAACTCTCCTCCTAACTCCCTAAATTCTCCTTTCATATACCGGAAGTTACAGATGTCGTCCAGATGGATTGACCGGCTCCGTGCGTCAAGCCCTATGACCCAGTGACCTTACATGCAACCTATTGTTGCAGCACCACTGAACCAGAGTTTCCCCCTCTCTCTAGTATCCAGTTGCAAAGGATGGTAGAGAACCAGGTATTGGACCTTACTGGTCATTTGGAGGGGATAGTGTTGAATACCCAAGCCATAGTTGATGAAATGGAAGGATCTAACCAAGTACCTGGCTCAGAAAGCACATATCTATTTAGTGTTTATGCAAGGAAAAAACTCATGTCAGCATGCATCATTAGAAAAGGGCAAAACGGGAAAAAAAAGTAATCATATTTTGTACAAACCAATGGCAACCATGGCTTCATAATTCCGTTTCATGTTCTTCTCCCAGTCCATTAGTTCTTCAAACGCTTCCTTGGAAAAATAGCCAACAATGTCGTTGAAATGGTCAGCATCCTGGAAAAACAAACATTGTACCTGATACACTTTGGTGCATAATCTGTAATCATCAGATATTAATTCCAAAACAGATTTTAAAATATCTTTTTTTAAAGTTAATACAGGACATTTCCAGGATAAAGAATCACAATAAAATTAAAGGGTAACTTCATCTGGAAATAAATGAGATATTTCTTCACTCAAAATATAGTGAGTTTTTTTTCTAGGGTTGAAATAAATCAGCTGTTAATTGCATTCCAGCAAGATCAAAACATTATTGATTCCAAGAAGTAATAAACCATATCACAGTAAGAGAGGAAACTGCATTTAAAATGCAGGTCGGGCGTGATCTGCCTGAAAGGTCCAGACCCAAAATGTGGCCCGTCAAAATGTGGCCCGTCAAGATTCAAGATTGCAGCTTCCAGCAAAGTGTCTACATTTGTGGCAATGAAGACAGTGACTACCATGGGCTTCCCCCACACTGAAGTCAGGAGCATCACCCAGTGGCTGCTGCAAAACCACGGTTGTAAACAAGAATACATTGTCAGAGATATTCAGCAAGCCAGGCAGCATCTGTTGAGGGAGAAACGGAGTGAATGTTTCAGGTTAATATTCTTTCCTCACAGTTGGGGAAAGTTGCCAGATGGAGACAGACAACTAGAAGGATGAGGGAGATGGTCTGAATGGCCTCAGTCCCAGATCAATATTAATGTCAGTGATCCACTCCAGAGTCCAGGGAACTCATCCACTCCTCACTGACACCAATCCCCGGGGCTGTGGTGGTCTGAGAAGGAGCAGCAGCATCTTCCCCGTTCCCAGGCCCCCGAGAGGACATTTATACGGCATCTTCTGCCCGCACTCCATGTCAAAGCTCCCTGGACTCTCACCTCTGAGCCCTGCGTCCCAGACATGGTCTCGTCTCCTTCAGCAGATCCTCGGTCTCCCTTCCTGAGCTCAGACATCCACTTCTCCTCACCTCACCTACGCTCACTTCTCCTCACCTACACCTCGACTAAACCCCTTGCCTCGACAATACCTCACACCTCACTATGAAACCTCGCCTCGACTAAGCTTCACCTCAACTAAACCTCACACATCACTAAACCTCACCTCACACCTAAACCTCAACTCACTAAACTGCACCTCGACTAAACCTCAACTCACTAAGCTTCACCTCAACTAAACCTCAACTCAACTAAACCTTAACTCACTAAATTTCACCTCAACTAAACCTCAGACCTCACTAAACTTCACCTCAACTAAACCTCAACTCACTAAACTGCCCATCGACTAAATCCTCGCCTCGTCTAAGCTTCATCTCAGCTAAAGCTCAACTCACTAAACTTCACCTCAACTAAACCTCAACTCACTAAACTCCACCTCAACTAAATTTCACCTCAACTAAACCTCAACTCACTAAGCTTCACCTCAACTAAACCTCAACTCACTAAACTTCACCTCAACTCAACCTCCTCACTAAACTCCACCTCAACTCACTAAACTTCACCTCAACTCACTAAACTCCACCTCAACTAAATTTCACCTCAACTAAACTCCATCTCACTAAACTTCACCTCACTAAACCTCAACTCACTAAACTTCACCTAAACTAAAGCTCAACTCATTAAACTTCACCTCAACTAAAACTCAACTCACTAAACTTCACCTCAACTCACTAAACTCCACCTCAACTCACTAAACTTCACCTCAACTCACCAAACTTCACCTCAACTAAAGCTCAACTCACTAAACTCCACCTCAACTCACTAAACTTCGGACTTCCGGTGTGGCCATGTTGTGGTGAGGGCACAGCATTGAGCTCAGATCCCCGTGAATTGCATAAAAAGCCTTTTTAAAGTAGGGAACGAGTTAAAAAAATACTCACCGAAGGTTGCTTGGTGTCGTGGGAGTGACATCATCATAAATCAACAAAAAAATCGTAGTTTAACGGAACCTTTAGATGAGAAAAGGAAAACTCACACGAGGACCCAGAAAAGCCACTATCAGACTTCAGGTTCAAGAAGATTTGGAAGCTCTTCAATCAACAAAGTCTGTTTCATATCAAACAACGGAAAGCTCAGAAGAAGAGTCCATTCCTCAACAAGCAGCATTTGAAATGGCTACAAGAGGAGAGGCCAAAGAAAAGGAGAAGGAGCTAAAACAGCTGGATCAAATGGTAAGAGCTAATCTTACTAAAGATCTTACCAAAGACTTCTCCGAAATGTTTGCCAGTATTAATACTACACTAGAGAACAATCTCTGTAAACTGGAAGTTAATTTATCCAAGAAAATTGATGCTGCTCGAGAAGAATCAAGTGAAATTTAAACTTCTCTGAAGCAGAAACTCAATTAATGTGATCAGAGAACAGCACTGGAATTTGAAAGACTAGAAAGTGATTATAAAAAGAAATGTGATATGTTGATTGAAGAGATGAAACAGTCTGACATCGTGACAGAAGAGATTACAACTGAAATGAAGGAGATGGCTCGTGAAATATCGATTCTGAAAAATGAACAAAGTGATAATCGGGAGCAATTGATTAAATTGACGGACAAATGTCAAGATTTGGAGGCGAGGTCAAGAAGATTGAACTTAAGGATTGTAGGAGTAAAGGAGGGACGAGAACAAGGAATTGATATGTCGGTGCTTGTCTCCAAAATAATTAAAGAGGTCTTTAAGTTGAAGTAAAATGTGAGGATTGATGTGGCTCAAAGAGTCGGTCCTCCCCGAAGAGAAACAAATGCTCCCCCAAGACAATTTATTGCGAAGTTCTTAGATATTTCAACCCCGGAAAAACTCCTGAAGATGATACCACACGGTGAGAGGCTTATATTCGAGGGAGAGTCTGTGAGATTCTATAGGGACTACCCTCGCGAAGTAATGGAGAAAAGGAATCAATTCAAAAAAGCAAGCAACACTTTGCAAGGACAACGAGGGATAAGATACGGCGTGGTCTATCCGGGCAAGATGTTTATTTCTTACAAAACAACTCAACGTTCATTCAGGGATCCGGAGAAGGCACTTAAGTACGCACAAGAGATTGTACAGAAAATTGAGAAGGATGATGATTAAAACTTTCAATAAAAGTCTGTACTACAATTATGATGGCGGACCTGCTTCAGACACTAACCAGACAGCCTTATCTCAATGGAATGTGTTTTCAATGACAGAGTTCAGATGTCACCTTGAACGAAAAGTTAGATGATAAACAACTGAAAGAGGCTGAAGAAAAACAGCAGAAATGATATTATGGACTGAATTTAAAGCTTTAACTATTATAATGAAGATTAAATAGTAAAGAACCAACTAATTATATGAAGCTTATTAAATTACTAACAGTTAAATAATGGCAATAGATGAAATGTAAGGAAATATATCCTGGATGTATTCTAATACAATAACTAATGAAAATAGGTATAAGAAGTTTATAATTCTATAAACCTGTAGTAAAGGGGGGGGGGGGGGGGGGGGGGATGTTACGGATTTTGAATAGTTCCAAAGGTTCCGACAGGAAGATGGTTACTATTAAGATAAGGGAAATTAACCCTTGGAACAGGCTGGTAATTAGGTGCATCTCTGAGTATAAGGACAAGGCCTGTCCTTATGTCTTATGATTTCATGATTGTAAGTAAGGAATAAGAATTATTGAATTATAGAAGGTTTAAATTTTGGGTATTTAAGAGATTACGTGGAAAAGTAATGATGAGGATAACTTTTTATGATGAAATTTTGGTTGTTTTTTTGCGTTTTTTTTTTGGCTTGACTGGTTACAATTTTTTCTTCTTCTTTCTCTATGTAGGTTAAGATTTTTGGCTATATTAAGGGGAAATGGCATGATATTGTCTAGGACAGCTTAATTTGGGGGCTGAGCTCAATGTACAATTCCAACGGCGGAAGTCAATAATATTCGGGCCACCTTAGGTGGCAACGAGAATTTAAGGTATCCCATTTTTGATACCTTAAAATCTCTCTTTTTTTAAATTATAATAGTAAGATTAAACGAGAACTTACCAGTTTGAAGTTTGATCTGTATTTTATGAGGAGTTACGATGAGGGATTACGTGAAGAACCCGCTCAGTGCGCAGGCGCGGCATACTTCCAAGCAGCGGCGTGGAATCACAGATAGACACAGTTATTTGAAGTATACATAGTAAAGATAAGGAGACATCAATTTATTAGTTTGATCCATATAATGAGGGTGGGAGCGGAGGGCACGTAATCCCTCATCGTAACTCCTCATAAAATACAGATCAAACTTCAAACTGGTAAGTTCTCGTCTAATCTTACTATTTTACTTCGGAGTCACGTGAGTGACTACGTGAAGACTTCAAAGCTCTGTGATTTCAAACCGTGTAACAGTTCATACTTCACTCGCTGCCGAAGTCATTCGAGGGAGGAAGTATGTTATCGTAATCAACCATGAATCTGTTTGTAAAAACAATAATGGTGTTATTAACAACAACAAGACCAATTGCTTCCCCGGGCTTAAATTATATATTTTTTTGCAGATTCTTTTTCTGCAAACGATACAGGTTCTGTCAGTGGTTTGTTATAAAAGTTTGGAACGTATACTCCCTAGACCACCCTGCAGTAGCCAGGATGTGGTCCATAGGCTCGTCCATCCTCTTAGTTACTGACGTGGAAGCTGTCCTGGTGGAATAAGATTTTATACACGTTAGTATTTACTCCAGCAACTCCCAGTACCTGCTTGAGCCACTAGAGATAGTTTAGCTCGTCACCCGACCATGAGGTTTCCGGTGGCTGACCCATAAGGCTTTTCCCTCTCCCTCGGTATTCCTTATTGTGTCGATCTCTAAGTGGGTCATGACACATAAAACGTGGTTCAGGTGGGTATGCCCGGAATTTCATGACTGGACCTGATGTTCCTGGTCTGTTCTGTTTGGCGAACCCTTGAATGGGCATGTGACACTATCTGGTGTTATAACCATGTTGTCCCATCGCAGTAGATGGGAGAGCTGGCTCTTTGTGTTGATGTAAGGCCACCAGCATGTCCATCTTCAGGGTAGGCTGTTCCAGGGTGAGTGACCTGGCTGGTGATCATCCCCTAAGGTATGTCAGGATTTCACTGACATCCCAATTTGGGTGTACCTATTTCTGGGGAATGGATTGATATACCTCTCCTGTAGCTGAACACCAGTGAGCGGTACCCAAGTTGAGTAGGCTAACAGAACATGTCCTTCATTGTGGTGAAGACCTGCCAGGAGCTCCAGTACAGTTTTTTGTTATAGTTGAATGTGTAATTCCTGTTTTGGAAAACAGTGTACCATTTCTTGATGCTCCTCAGGTATGTTCCCTAGGATATGCGACGGAATACTGTCATCAGGTTGATAGTGCTGCTGATCCAAGCACAGCAATGGTCTTCCCAATTCTGCAATTCTTTTAATGACCATGTCGAGGATCACTGGGAACCATGCTTGTGGACTTGGTCCACTGTAATTTGCGTAGTACCCGACTGATGAAGCCGTAGTACCTATTGAAGAGGTAGAAGGAAAGGAAAACATAGAGATTAGGTTCCCCCCACCCCTCAATACGCGGGAATGTCTCCATTGCCGCTGCCTTGAGATTGGTTTCATGTGACGTAAGTTAGTACGTGGTGATTTAATTGGATATAAGGAATCGATATCTGGTGTCCATATTGCTTAGTGATTTCAGCAAATATTTTTGGTTTAAATGTATGTTTACAGTATTTAGCTCACCTGATAGGTGAGTTACTGATGGTCAAACATGTTTGACGACATACGGTTTCCAATTGTTAATAAATTGCCACCTAATATCGATGTTCTCCGCCCAAGTGGTTTGGTATATGCCACCACTGATGTTGTTATCTTATAAACGAACATGCAAATTTGGTGGATTACTGAGCAAATGCTTCACTAGAATTAAGTAAGTTAATATATAACATGTTTAAGTCAATTCATATTGGCATTAAGTATTACAAGCTCAGTAACACATCAGGACACATAAGATGTTACTCAAAACAGGTGGAAGTGTACAACCATAATCCTTCCTGCCGATAAATTCCATGATAACACTACAGATTAATCCATTTGCCCCCATATTACAGGTATGGAGATAGTTTTGAACACTAGTATCTCAGCTCATAGGAAAGGTACAAAGTTCAGTAGCTGGTAATGCTGCTATATCCCAATTACTTTGCCACGTAGTTGATTGGTCGTTAATGCACCATGACTGATAGTCTTAATGAATACCAGATAACAACGTTGTGGATGGTCAACGTAAATATCTGGATATATATTTTGTGCACCGTTCCCAGAGGCACTGCAATACTGGGTCGATGCGTGAAGTGGACGGAGCAAGCCCCTATTCCATCTCCCTGTTCCAAAATTCAATTTAATATATGGTCCCTAGATAAGGGACGTATCAGATTATTAAACTGATAAGAACAGATACTACACTTGATCTTAGCCAAAAGGCCGAGAAGCGATGCAGCTAAAGCTTTATCCAAGGATAGTTTGTCGTTAATATATAGACATGCCATGACGGAATGTTTCTAAGTGTCAGGGCTAGTTGATTCTGGATAACTTTGATTTAAATGCCGCAACGCTCATCATGGTTACTCCATCCAGGTAATTGCGGTATATCCGAAACTTATATGAGAAGGTGCTGAATAGTGTGCATCTTCAAGGTCGATGTCTACCATAAAGTATCCTGGGATCCATGGTAGTAGTTACAAATCCCATGAATAGGTATACCTGGTGAAATACTCAAGTGGTTTATCAACGATTGTGCGACATTCACCATCGTGGGAGGGTAGACCACTTGGGGTGCTTGCTGAATTGGTGGCAAGATATTAATTCTATTCCCCTTGTATTTATTTATTTTTATTTTTATTTATTTTTTATTTTTTTTTATTTTTTGGTATATAACTACCAAGAGTGATACCTTCCTAACCAGGCGTGATTCATCCACCCCTTGTTAGTACAACCCTTAACCTTTATGTGATGGTAGGAACCATATTTATCTGTCTTCATTGTTGTTTTCTTCGGTTTCTGGTTCCTTGTTCTTGTAGGGACGCGGGTTGGTGGGGGGGGGGGGGGGGGGCGCATTTTCCCCTGGGGCCTGCTCTGGGCCGTGGCCTAAAATGCTACGGGTTTGGCATGCAGGCCCCGAGCTTTCACCAGTACCATGAGGTAGACGCCCCGGGTGGACACGTAGAGGTACTGCTGTCTGGTTTAGTGTGGCGCTCATTCCAGACTCTGCCCTCTTGTGCCGAATAGTTTGAACACTTCGTCCAGTTTTTTAGGACTGATTTGGTAAGTGCCAGGTAGCAGGATCTGTGCTTGTGAGGACGGCGTTCTCATAGTCCTGTTAATTTCATAGATTGAGGGCAGGTTTGTGAGTTCATTTCAGAAGTTATGAGGTATACCGTTGAACAGTAGGGTCAGGTGTTTTGCCATACTACCCTGCCCTTCTGGAATGAGCAGGTGGACATGATAGCCGACGTCAGGGTACCAAATGCATTTTTAAAATATTTAGGTTAAATGCGCTGCTCAATGTATCCCCCAATAATGGCGGGCACTTTGAGTAAATGCAATTTAGGGGAGGCGTGATAAAACCAACGCCTCATGGCTACCTGTCTTGGAGAGGTTTTTTGGAAAAGACAGGTAGTAAGCTGGCCATCAGTTGAAACTGAAAAGCCATCTCGCTAGTGGTGGAGCCACATAGCGGCCACACCCAGCAGCTCTTCCTGATCCTGTACCTCAAGCATACTCCCGATATTGTTCAGCCAGTGACCCCTATTCATGACCAGCCCAGCCACTGGTCACCCCAAAGCTAACCACACTAAGGAGGAAGCGATGGGCAGTGCCTAGGCACTGTGGAGGGTATGCCTGAACCCTCCAGCGAGACTGCCCCTCACGTAGCGTGTCTCGCAGGAGCTCCTGCTCCAGGAGCCGCTCCAGCGGCTCAGGCGGCTGTCTCTCTCCCATGCGGGTGGAGAGACGTCCCCTCCGACAAGTCGGAAGCCACCGGCCGGATGCCTCTTCGGATGGCTGAACATCCAGCCCGCATCTCAGGCACTGGCGGGTCTGGCTTCGGCGCGGTGTGGGGATAGCGGCGCGCCCGGTATATGTTCCTACCGCCTTCTTCTGGAGCTTTTGTGCCTTGTAGTAGCGAGAGCGCCCCTCAAGCAGCGCGTCTCGCAGGCACCTGCTCCGTGAGCCGCTCCAGCGGCTCAGGCGGCTCTCTCTCCCCCCGTGCGGGTGGAGAGACGTCCCGTCGCAAATCGGGAACACCTGCCGGATGCCTCTTCGGGTGGCTATACATCCAGCCCGCTATCGGGCTGGGCTCGGCACGGTGTCGGGGAATTGCGGAACATCGGGTCGCTCCTACCGCCTGTTGCTGCCCCCCTTCCCCCCGACGGGAAACGTTCCTCCATGAACGGGGGACAGTTTTGTTCCAGAGCCTTTTTCTCTGCCTGTAAAACACAAGCAGAAAAAGGGGCTCCCCTGTAAAAGTAAACCCGACCTCAGGACACTCACCTGACGGTCCGTTTCTCTGTTGCGGGAGAGCCTAACTCCCGCTGCCGCTGTTGCTCTGTTGGCGTAATGCCGCGCCTGCGCACTGAGCGGGTTCTTCACGTAGTCACTCACGTGACTCCGAAGTAAAATTCACGGTTATATGGTTTACTTAATAATAATATTCTGTTTTTTCTATGTATTTTTCAACGCACTTCTTGTTTCTTCCTATGGAGGTTCAATAGACGGAGGAGATGTAAAATAACGCTAATATGGGACGGTTACCCCACACCCAAAACCTCAAGGTATTTAACCACACCACATGAATTAAAACTAGCAAAACTAATAAAGAATGCAAGACATTAGGGGGAAAAGTAATGGAGGAATCACATTTTGTAGTTGGAAGATTAGGGGTGCGAATGATCCAATTAAAAGGGGTAAGATTATGGCTCAATTAAAATCTTTAAAGGTGGATATTGCGTTTCTACAAGAAACGCATGTGAAATTACAAACACAGATGAGACTAAAAGCAAATTGGATAGGCCAAACTTATTATTCGTCATTTACTTCTAAAGCTAGAGGTACGGCTATTATTATTCGGAAAGGTATACCATTTATATCAAAGAACACTATATCTGATAAGGAAGGAAGGTACACTATAGTGGCAGGAGAAATTTATTCTACACCACTGACTCTGTTAAATATTTATGCACCAAATTTTGATAACCCCCAATTTTTAAAGAAAATTACGGATATAATAGATGAGTATAATTACCAAAATGTAATATTAGGGGGGGATTTTAATTGTGTTATAGATACATATTTAGATAAATCAATAAAAGTAAGGAAGAGTAAGGTTAAATCTAAAACTAGTGAATTTTTAAACATATATATAAAAAACACTAATATAACAGACGTATGGAGAATAGTCAACCCTACGTGAAGCGAATACTCATTTTACTCAGCGGTACGTAAAACTTATTCGAGAATTGATTATTATTTAGTGGACACAAAATTAATTCCTTATACGATTAACCCTAAATATCACAATAGTATTATTTCTGATCACTCACCATTGACTTTTACTTTAAAACTAGAGGGGACGCCAGGTATAAAATCGTTTTGGCGTTTTAATACACAGTTAATTAATAATCCACAAGGTTATGAGTATTTAAAACAACAAATGAAATTCTTTTTTGATACAAATGAGACACCATCTCACCATCTTTATTATGGGAAACTTTTAAGGCATTTATACGTGGAGTTATAAACTCATATCAAAGTTACCAAAATAAAAAGAACTCCATAGAACAAGAGACTTTAGAAAAGGAAATTAAAATATTAGAATTAGATAACGCAAAAGACCCAACTGTAGATAAACATAATAAGATCACATTATTGAAATTTAAACTTAATCGAATATTATCGGCAAGAGTAATAAGATTATTTCAGATCACAAAACAGGCACAGTTTGAATTTGGTGCTAAACCACATAAACGTTTGGCTAGGCAATTGAAGAAACAGGAGAAGAAAAAGACGATTACTAAAATCAAATCAGAGAATGGGGAACTACTAACGTTACCCCAGGATATTAATAAAAGGTTTGCCCAATTTTATCAAAACTTGTATACGTCTAAAACAAAAATAGAAGACAATATAATTGTAGATTTTTTAGATAATTGTAATCTGCCAAAATTGGATATTTTGGAACAAGAGGAATTAGGAGCACAGATCACAAGGGAAAAAATAAGTGAAACAATAAAAGAGCTGAAAAATGGGAAAACGCCAGGACCAGATGGTTTTAATAATGAATTCTATAAAGGTTTCCAGGAGTTAATGGTACCACGGTGATTTAAGTTATACAAATATGCCTTTACCGAAAATAAATTACCAGAAACGTTAGCCGAATCCACAATTGCGTTAATACTTAAAAAAGATAAGGACTTAGAAGAACCGGGCTCATATAGAGCCATATCACTCCTAAATACAGATCAGAAAATTTTAGCAAGAACTTTAGCAAGAAGATTGAGTAAATACACTAAGCTTCACCTCAACTAAAACCTCAACTCACCTCAAGCTTCACCTCAACTAAACCTCAACTCACTAAACTCCACCTCAACTAAAGCTCAACTCACTAAATTTCATCTCAACTAAAGCTCAACTCGCTAAACTTCACCTCAACTAAAGCTCAACTCATTAAACTTCACCTCAACTAAAGCTCCACTCACTAAACTTCACCTCAACTCAACCTCAACTCACTAAACTACACCTCAACTCACTAAAGTCCACCTCAACTCACCAAACTTCACCTCAACTAAAGTTCAACTCACTAAACTTCACCTAAACTCACCAAACTTCACCTCAACTAAAGCTCAACTCATTAAACTCCACCTCAACTCACTAAACTTCACCTCAACTAAAGCTCAACTCACTAAACTCCACCTCAACTCACCAAACTTCACTTCAACTAAAGCTCAACTCACTAAACTCCACCTCAACTCACTAAACTTCACCTCAACAACAGCTCCACCAGCCCGGGCTTGGGCTTGACGTCAGCGCGTCCCCTCGGCTGTCGGGCAGTGCGCCTGCGCCGCTCTCCACGCTCGGCCCCTCCCCCCGGCGGCGGGACAGCGAGGACAGCTTGAGCTCTCGGCGGCTATTGGCGCCTTTTCCCGAGGACGTCAGGGACTTGTGTGGCAGCTACTGCAGTGAAGCACCTCCTGCAATGCAGTTGTACTTTGCAGAGGAGCAGCTGTTTCAGTGATGCATCTCCTGCAATGCAGTAGTACCTTGCAGAGGAGCAGCTGCTGCAGTGATGCACCTCCTGCAATGCAGCAGTACCTTGCAGGGCAGCAACTGTTTTAGTGATGCACCTCCTGCAATGCAGTTGTACCTTGTAGTGGAACAGCTGTGGCAACATAGCAGATGCTGCAGTGGAGTAGGTTCCTGCATTGACGCCCCTCCTGCAGTGAAGCAGCTTCTGCTGTGGAGCATCTCCTGCAGCTGCAGAGAAAGTTCAAGCCTCCACCATCTCCTCAGGCAGCGTGTCCCAGATTGCAACCACCCTCTAGACGAGTTTAATCTCATCCACGTCCGTTTTATTGTTCTGTTAGTATAGTCGGGTCTACAATTCCTTGTTCCATCATCTTATTCTAATTGCTGACTCCAAATACTACGTTTCTTCATCTGTTCTTGCCCCATCAGAGATATTCTCCCCTTTGTTCCACAATCCACAACAACCCCTCTCTACAAGTGAAAAACAACTTGTCCCTACACACACTAGGGACAATTTACACTTATATCAAGCCAATTTGCCTACAAACTACGTTTTTTGAGTGGAGGAGGAAACAGAAGATCTCGGGGCAAACACTCGCAGGTCATGTGATAGGAGAAGAATTAGGTCAATTCGGCCCATCAAGTTTACTCTGCCATTCAATCATGGCTGATCTCTCCCTCCTAACCTCATTCTCCTGCTTTTCCCCATAACCTCTGACACACGTACTATTCATGAATCTGTCTCTGCTTTAAAAATGTTCGCTGACTTGGCCTCCATTCCTTTTCTCCAGAGACGCTGTATGTCCCGCTGAGTTACTCCAGCTTTTTGTGTCTGTTTTCGGTTTAAACCAGCATCTGCAGTTCCTTCCTACATACAACATGTGTTAATTGGGTGTAGTGTGAGATTGTGCTGAAACTGTGATGTTTAAAACTTGCAGACTTTGGAAGTCAGAGCACCAGTTGTGACTGTGAGACGTGGTGTTATGTTGAAAGCACACAGATGGCCTGGGACGTTCATTAGATGCATCAAGAAGTTGCTATGGAGACGGTGCAGGACATTCCCCCCCGGTTAGGGAACCTGGGAACCGTTCCCAAGTGGAACATGCTTCCGTGAACAGAGTTCCCACACGGCAGAAGATGCCTGCAACCCCGCAGCAGCCGGTAAATCCATCCCACCGTCTCCCAGACACTCGCTCATGTGTACGGGCTGTACTTTAGTGGGACGGTAAGCTGGGGACGATCTACACCTCAAACAAGTCAACTCGGGGCTGGACAACGATTAAAGATAAAGACGGAACAAAGAAATAATGACAGAAAATGCTCTAAACACTCAGCTGGTCGGGGTAGCACGGATGAGAGGGGCCGAAGGGCCTGTCTCCGGGCAGGGCGATCACCGACGCTGTCCATGTGGAGCTTGCACGCGTCCCCCCCGTGCTGGACCGGGTGCGGGTCCGGGCACAGGAGACGAGCTCAGCCTTCCAAGCCATAATCCAATCTCACCCTTCCTCCCGCGCATCCTAGCCCCAACGGGTCGAGTGCCGTTGCCTTCCTCCCCAGACAACAATTGAGGGGGAAAACACAGAAGAAACCTCTTCCACCCCCCGGAATCCCTCAGGGAATGCCCCTGTCCTGCCTTTGAAAACAAGCCGCCACAATTGTGCACGATCAGTTAGCATTATTCTTTTTTTGTATATATACATATATATATATATATATATATAGTGGAAAGCGTATCATGGGATGACTCGGATTATCAGGACACAATCTCCTGGAGTAACTTGCACCTCTGGAGAGCATGGACAGGCAACATTCTAGCTCAGGACCCTTCTTCAGACTGCTTGGTGTGGCGGGGTGGAGAAAGTTTGAAAGGGGAGGTGGGAGTGGTCGGCTTAGATTCCCTTCCCTCTACAGGTGCGGCCTGACCCACTGAGTTCCTCCATCGCTTTAGAGGGAATGGACAGACGACGTTATGAGTCTGAACCCTTCTTCAGACTGATTGGAGAGGGTGGGGGGAGGAAGCTTGAAAAGGGAGATGGGGGTTGGACAAAGCCTGGCAAGTGATAGGTGGACACAAAATGCTGGAGTAACTCAGCGGGACAGTCAGCATCTCTAGAGAGAAGGAATGGGTGACGTTTCCGGTTGAGACCCTTCTTCAGAAGTGTTAGGTGGATATAGGTGAATGAGACACAAGAATGCAGATGCTGGAATCTTGCATAGAACACAATTTAGTTAGATGCACAGAATCTCTTGCCCATAGTGGGGGAATCGAGACCAGAGGATATGGGTTTACGGTGAAGGGGAAAAGATTTAATAGGAATCTGAGGAGTAACTTTTTCACGAGGGTAGTTGGTGTATGGAACGAGCTGCCGGAGTAGGTAGTTGAGGCTGGGACTATCCCAATTTTTAAGAAATATTTAGACAGGTACATGGAAAGTAAAAGTTTGGAGGGAAATGAACCAAACGCAGGCAGGTTAGACTAGTGTAGCTGGGACATTTTGATAGGTGTGGGCCAGTTGGGCCGAAGGGCCTTTATCCACTCTGTATGAATCAAACACGAAGTGCTGAAGTACCTCAATGTGTCAGGCAGCATCTGTGGAGAACATCGATAGGTGACGTTTCACAGAGTACTGGAGCAACTTAGCGAGTCAGGCAGCTTATCTGTAGAACATGGATAAGTGACATTTCGGGTTGGGATCCTTCTTCAGACTGACACGATGTTAACAGATGAGGGGGTGATCGGCAGGTGAGTGGAGTAAGTGACAGAGGTGAGAGAAAATAAGGAGATAAAAGGGTGTGAGATATGGAGAGAGGAATGTATATGTGTAGCATTTGGAGTATTGTATACAGTTCAGGTGACGGTCACTCCGTTACTGAACTGATGTGGAGGCTTCGGGGAAGGTGCAGAGATGGTTAACCAGAATGGTTTAAAGGGACATTTCGCCCGCATGTGCCATCAGCCCTCCGGGACTGCCCATATGATTTCCTGCGCCGTGATGCCCACCGGACGCCACTCCAGAGGCCTACGAGGGCCTGTTCCGGGTGCTGGAACACGGGCAGACGACTTTTGTGCTGGACATGGGGGGCCGGCCAGAGGCCGTGTCGATTGACCGGTTGCAGCCGGCACACCTGGACATTGACCAGCCGGTGCTAGTTGCCCAACCTCGGCCTCGATGGCGCCCCCCTTCACGGCTCCCTTCGCCTGTCACTCCACCTGTCCACCCGCCGGTCCCTCGACCTATCCCTCGACCTATGCCTCCGCCAGCCCCACGATCGGCTGACTTCCGCACGCGGGCTGGCCGGGTCGTGCGCCCGCTGGTGCGTTTCGTGCCTCAGGTTCCGGGGTGGGGTCCTGTGGCGGCTCACAAGGGTCGTGCCATCCTAACTGTTGAACCACTCGGCACGGGAGTGGTTCAGTCCGGGGGCGGCCCTTAACCAGAGGGTTTAAAGGCCGGGGTTTGGGTGCCATCTTTCTCTCGTGTGGACTTCTCTACAACCGGGAGGAACACAAATAAAGGTGCCTATCGAAATACCTGACTACTCTCTTTCGTTTCATGACATAAGCACCACAGAACTGCAGATGCTTGTTTACAAGAAAGAACACAATATGCTGGAGTAACTCAGCGGGACAGGCAGCATCTCGTGAGAGAAGGAATGAGTGACTTTTCGGGTCGAGACTGAAATAAGGGTCTCGAACTGAAACGTGACCCATTTCTTCCAGCATTTTGTGTCAACCTAAACAGCGCCTAGCCACGGCTGGCTTTTTGCAAGTTCACAGAGTGCTGTCAAAGATGCAGCAGTTGCTTTGGGACACTGTGGAGATAGTGTGGGTCTGGTTGAG
Source organism: Amblyraja radiata (assembly GCF_010909765.2). Taxonomy (NCBI): domain Eukaryota; kingdom Metazoa; phylum Chordata; class Chondrichthyes; order Rajiformes; family Rajidae; genus Amblyraja; species Amblyraja radiata. The sequence continues at coordinate 46,175,230 of NC_045974.1, read as the reverse complement.
GGAGGTCGTTCAAGGACTTATCCTAATGTACTGTGGGCCAATCAAGCAAGGTGCTGTAACCTAAATAGCATTGAAGAGCAGCACCCATCAAGGAACATGCCAACACACCTATAGCTTATATCTTGTGGAAAAGGTTATTTGTTTGTGAAGCCTTTTAAGAAAACTATCTCAGATAATCTTTGATTGTCTCAGAATACAACATCTATTTATAAGTTCTTAAGATCGTAAGAGATAGGAGCAGAATTAGGCCATTCAGCCCATTGATTCTACTTCACCATTCAATCATGACTGATCTTTCTCCCCATCCTAACCCCATTCTCCTGCCTTCTCCCCATAACCTCTGACACCCATACTAATCAATAATCTATCTATTTCTGCCTTAAAAATATCCACTGACTTCCTCCACAGCCTTGTTGGCAAATATTTCACAGATTACACAACCTCTGACTAAAGACATGTCTCCTGTTTAAGCAAGAACTGCAGATACCGGAAAAATCGAAGATAGTCAAAAATGCTGGAGAAACTCAGCGGGTCAGGCAGCATCTATCAAGCGAAGGAATACGTGGCCTTTCAGGTTGAGACCCCTCTTCAGACTGATGTGGGGGTGGCAGGGGGTGGGAAGAAGAAAGGAAGAGGCAGAGACTGTAGGCTGTGGGAGAGCTGGGAAGGTGAGGGGAAGGAGGGAGAAAGCAAGGACTACTTGAAATTGGAGAAATCAATGTTCATACCATTGGGGTGTAAACTGCCCAAGCGAAATATGAGGTGCTGCTCCTCCAATTTGCAGTAGGACTCACTCTGGCCATGGAGGAGGCCCAGGCCAGAAAGGTCAGATACAGAATGTGAGGGGGAGTTGAAGTGCTGAGCCACCGGGAGATCAGATTGGTTAATGCAAACTGAGCGGAGGTGTTGAGTGAAGCGATCGCCAAGCCTACGCTTGGTCTCATCGATGTAGAACAGTTGACACCTAGAGCAGCGAATGCAATAGATGAGGATGGACGAGATGCAGGTGAACCTCTGCCTCACCCGGAAAAACTGCTTGGATCCTTGGATGGAGTCGAGGTGGAGGTAAAGCCACAGCCTACTGTGACCGCCTCTTCCTTTCTTCTTCCTGCCCCCTCCCCCACCCCCACATCAGTCTGAAGAAGGGTCTCGACCCGAAACGTCTCCTATTCCTTCGCTCCATAAATGCTGCCTCACCCGCTGAGTTTCTCCAGCATTTTTGTCCAACAAAGAAATGTCTTCTCATCTGCTTCCTAAAAGAGCATCCTTTAATCCTGAGGCTGTGACCTCTAGTCTTAGACTCTCCCACTAGTGGAAATTCCTCTCCACATCAACTCTATCCAAGCCTTTCACTATTCTATATGTTTCAATGAGATCTTTCCTCATTCTTCTAAACTCCAGCGAGTACATGCCCAGTGCTGTCAGACGGTCATATGTTAACCTACTCATTCCTGGGATCATTCTTGTAAACCTCCTCTGGACCCTCTCCAGAGCCAGCACATCCTTCCTCGGTACACCAAAAATGCTGGAGAAACTCAGCGGGTGGAGCGGCATCTATGGAGTGAACGAGATAGGCAACGTTTCGGGCTGAAACCCTTCTTCAGACTGATAGGGGGTGGGGGGAGACGGGGAGAAGAAAGGAAAAAGGAGGAGGAGGAGGAGGAGGAGGAGGAGGAGGAGGAGGAGGAGCCCGAGGGTTGAGGGAGAGGTAGGAAGGGGAGGAGGCAGCAAGGGTTAACAGAATTGTGAGAATTCAATGTTCATGCCACCAGGTTGCAGACTCCCCACGCGGAATATGAGGTGCTGTTCCTCCAATTTCCGGTGTTGCTCACTCTGGCCGTGGCGGAGGCCCAGGACAGAGGGGTCGGATACTGAATGGGAGGGGGAGTTGAAGTGCAGACCCACCGGGAGGTGAGGTTGGTTAATGCGGACCGAGCGGAGGTGTTCGGCGAAACGATCGCCAAGCCTACGCTTGGTCTTACCGATCAGCTGGCAACTAGAGCAGCGGATGCAATAAATGAGGTTGGAGGAGGTGCAGGTGAACCTCTGTCGCACCTGGAACGACTGCTTGGGTCCTTGAATGGAGCTAAATTATAACACAGTCAATTAAACATTGTCACTAATGCCAGCTTGTTGTAGAGTAATAAATCTTTAACAGCTAATCTCGGAGCTGCCTGCGAAAACTTACCGGGAAAAAGTGCTTCGATCGTGGGGCCTAGGTACTCGCGGTAAAGTGAAGCCGCGGTCTCAATTAATAAGCGGCCGATTCGCGATCGCGGAGCCGCGGAACATCTCCGCGGGCGGGGGGGGGGGGGGGGGGGGGGGGGGGGGGTGGGGAGGGGGTTGTACATAGTGCCGTCTGTAGCGGTCGTTTTCAGACCCCAATAACGGGAGAAAAACGGAGGGATATCGATCGCTATTTACCGCGAGTACCTAGGTCCCGCGATCGGAGCATTTTTTCCCGGTAAGTTTTCGCAGGCAGCTCCGAGATTAGCTGTTAAAGATTTATTACTCTACAACAAGCTGGCATTAGTGACAATGTTTAATTGACTGTGTTATAATTTAGGCCCTCAATTTCATGAATGAATGAATGAATGAGTAAGTGAGTGAGTGAATGAATGAATGAATAAGGAATGAATGAGGAATGAATGAATGAATGAATGAATGAATGAATGAATGAATGAATGAATGAATGAATGAAGGAATTAATTAATTAATTAATTAATTGATCAGTCAATTAATTCACTCGCTCATTTAATTAATGAGCGAGTGAATGAATGAACGAATCAATCAATTAATTAATTAATTAATTAATCGATGAAGCGATTAATTAATTAATTAATTAATTGATTAATTAATTAATTGATTAATGGATTTATTCACATTATAAAAGGGTGCAATTAAATTAATTAAAGTCCATGCAGATAGATTTTCATAAATTCAGACTTTAGTCTTACCTTTCAGTTAGAGTTGATTCATGGGGGCCTTCTTTGTGTTCCAGCACATCGGCAGGGACTTTAAAGGCTTTCTTGCACTTTAATCCACTTCGCAGCACCTTCTTCAGCCTTTTTAATGATTTTCCCACTAAATACAATTAACCTGCTGCAAGTTTCCACGACATTTATTCCACAGAACAACAAATCGGAATCTCCAGTAAAACAGGCATCTGTGAAGCCCCCTCGGCCATTTTGTGTGCCAGCCTGAAACAAAGCGCGTGATTGGCCAACTGGCAGACAACTCAATGTTAAACGTGCTTTGATTGGACTAAAAATGTCCCGACATTTTTCCGGGTTTTCTCTAATTTAATTAAAAGGTGCAAGTCTTCTTCATATTGAGTTTCAGGGTGATTTATATTTAAAAAACTTCACAATATGTGAAAATGTCATGTAGTTTGGTGACTTGGGTCACGAAATCCTATTTCTAGACACATTTCTGATGCTCGGCCCACAGTCTACCTGCAGTTCGTCTGTTTTTACTTTTTTTTTTTTTTTTTGGTCTTGTTTTAGTTAAATTTTAGTTTATTAGGTTGTGTTATGTGTGTGGGGGGGGGGGGGGTGCTGAAACATGGTTTTCTGTCTCTTCCATCGAGGGAATGCGAATCTTTCTGTGGTATCCCCCCTACTCTGCCTCCGTCTGTGCTGAGGCCTAATGGCGCTGCTGCCGGCATCCAACTGCGACCGACCTCGAGGCTCCGGAAGCAGAGCCAGCCAGGACTCACCAACGTGAGGCTGGCCGAAGTCGGAGCTGTGGTGGTGTTCCGGTGGCAGAGGCACGACTCGGGACTGAGGCGGTGCTCCGGTGGCAGCGGCACGACTCGGGGCTGAGACGGTGCCCCGGTGGCAACGGCACAACTCGGGGCTGAGGCGGTGCTCCGGTGGCAGAGGCGGCGTTCCGGCTGCGGCGATCTGAATCCGGGGCTCGGCCGCGGGCCAGTGGACAACATCGTCGGAAGCTCGCAGGTCACAGGCTGGTGACCTGTTTTTACGGAGCTCCCGCGGCAACAGCTGCGTCCGCTGGACTGGAGGGCGGCATCTTCGGCAGCTTCGACCACCCCTGGCCGCGGAGCTTGAACCGGCCCGTTCGCGGAGCTCGGTTTAGCCGCGGGAATTGACTTACCATCGCCCGGTGGTGTAACAACATCGGAGGCCTGGATCGCTTCAGCGCAGAGGGAGAATAAGGAGGGGAAGAGCCAGTGACTTTAAGACTTTTGCCTCCATCACAGTGAGGATGTGCCTGGTGAACACACTATGGTGGATGTTAATTTGTGTTTATTGTGTGTTTTGTTGTTTATTATTATATGTATGACTGCAGGCAACGAAATTTATTTCAGCTCGAAAGGTCTGAATGACAAATAAAGGATCTAATCTAATCTAATCTAGTCTAATCTAATCCATGTGCTGTCTTCCTCAATGCCTGAGCTCAGTATGACTTGCAGCTCGCCAGCACAATTATGTCAGGAGCATGGTGAACAAGCACCACAAAAAAACAAATCCGGTTGCAATCCCTTGTCTTAATCAATGAGGCCTTGTCACAATCTGTCATCCCATTCAGCTGGATCGTATTTTTCCAGTTACCTCATTTTCAATTTGTGGCTTAAGGACATCAATCTCCATCGATATTTCAACCACCTGTTTTACCAAATCCTTTCCATTTATGAAACTTGGGATGAACTCCTCATACTTGTTGTTTAATTTGTTGCACTCTTCACACTGGGAAAGAATGTACAATTCCGTTGAAAGTTTCAGTTATAACTTAATCCTCTAAAAGCTCAACACAATCAAAAACAAGCAGAGAGGGGAAGAAAATACTTTGCCTTCCATCACAGTGAGGAGGAGGTTCACTGTGATGGATTTTTGTGTGAATTAAATTGTTTGTGTATATTGTAGGAATTGTTTTGTTTGTATGGCTGTAGAAACAGCGTTTCGTTTGAGCCTCACTGATGTTCAAATGACATGGAATAAATATTGAATTGAATTGAATTGAATAGAATAAAGTGCAACTTTGTGAAAGTGCAGTTTATGAAATATGAATGCAAGCCAATATTTAAAGCTTTTGTTCCCCATAGCCAATATTATTGCAGGAAATATAAACACACATGAAAGCTTACATAGAAACATAGAAATATAGATAACAGGTGCAGGAGTAGGCCATTGGCAGGGGTGCTGAGGAAGAGGATTTCTCGGAATGTATGCGGGATAGTTTTCTAAACCAACATGTGGAGGAACCAACGAGAGAGTTCTAGACTGTGTATTGAGAAATGAGGAAGGGTTAGTTAGAAGTCTTGTTGTGCGTGGCCCCTTGGGCAAGAGTGACCATAATATGGTTGAGTTCTTCATTAGGATGGAGAGTGACATTGTTAATTCAGAAACAAGGGTCCTGAACTTAAAGAACGATGACTTTGAGGGTATGAGACGTGAATTGGCCAAGATAGACGGGCAAATGATTCTTAAAGGGATGACGGTGGATATGCAATGAAAGGCATTTAAAAACTGCATGGATGAACTACAACAATTGTTTATCCCAGTTTGGCAAAAGAATAAATCAGGGAAGGTAGTGCATCCGTGGATAGCAAGGGAAATCAGGGATAGTATCAAAACAAAAGATTATGCATACAAATTAGCCAGAAAAAGCAGCCTACCAGAGGACTGGGAGAAATTCAGTCCAGCAGAAGAGGACAAAAGGCTTAATTAGGAAAGGGATAATAGATTATGAAAGAAAACTGGCAGGGAACATAAAAACTGACTGCAAAGGTTTTTATAGATACGTGAAGAGGAAAATATTAGTTAAAACAAATGTAGGTCCCTTGAAGTCAGAAACAGGCGAATTGATCATGGGGAACAAGGACATGGCAGACAAATTGAATAACTACTTTGGTTCTGTCTTCACTAAGGAAGACATAAATAATCTGCCGGAAATAGCAAGGGACCGGGGTTAAATGAGATGGAGGAACTGAGTGAAATCCAGGTTAGCCGGGAAGTGGTGTTAGGTAAATTTAATGGATTAAAGGCAGATAAATCCCCAGGGCCAGATAAGTTGTATCCCAGAGTACTTAAGGAAGTAGCCGCAGAAATAGTGGCTGCATTAGTGATAATTTTTCAAAACTCTTTAGATTCTGTAGTAGTTCCTGAAGACTGGAGGGTTGCTAATGTAACCCCACTTTTTAAAAAGGGAGGGAGAGAGAAAACGGGGAATTACAGACCATTTAGTCTAACATCGGTGGTGGGGAATATTCTGGAGTCAGTTATTAAAGATGGGATAGCAGCACATTTGGAAAGTGGTGAATTCATTGGACAAAGTCAGCATGGATTTATGAAAGGTAAATCATGTCTGACGAATCTTATAGAATATTTCGAGGATGTAACTAGCAGAGTGGATAAGGGAGAACCAGTGGATGTGTTATATCTGAACATTCAGAAGGCTTTCGGCAAGGTCCCACATAAGAGATTAGTATACAAACTTAAAGCACACGGTATTGGGAGTTCAGTATTGATGTGGATAGAGAACTGGCTGGCAGACAGGAAGCAAAGAGTAGGAGTAAACTGGTCCTTTTCACAATGGCAGGCAGTGACTAGTGGGGTACCGCAAGGCTCAGTACTGGGACCCCAGCTAATTACAATATATATTAATGATCTGGATGAGGGAATTGAATGCAACATCTCCAAGTTTGCGGATGCCACGAAGCTGAGGGGTAGTGTTAGCTGTGACGAGGATGCTAGGAGGCTGCAATGTGACTTGGGTTGGGTGAGTGGGCAAATGCATGGCAGATGCAGTATAATGTGGATAAATGTGAGGTTATAGGTCATAGATCATAGTCCATCGAACATGTCAGTTTAATAAAGGCCTCAGCAAAATACATCGGGAAGCAGTGTGAGGAAATTCAAACTACTTCAAAATCAAACAATAACTGTAGGATTCTTATACCCTCATGACACAATGGTTACTTGTGGAGTTGAAATAAACAATCATTAATCAATGTCACCCCAAAGTTAACTTAAATTTTGCTTTTCTTGTTGTTTGGAAATCCCCCACCCACATATCTCACATGTAGATACCATATGGCCAGATTCCCCTAATAAATGTAATCCCTTTGTAAAAGTGACAATTTGTTAACCTTTAAACCTGCTAAACATAATGACCAAGAGCAGCTGTAATTCAAGATTGCAACAGATAAGGACCCAGACACAACTGTGAAGGACTATGCTCCCCACAACTGATAAGAAACTCTGCTTTCAGCAAAATTATTCAGCTTTGCTATTCTGACAACATTCTTGGCCATTGTCCACATCATGCATCCCAGAATGCGAGTTCCTACTCAACATTTTCAAAATTCCCTACAACACCTTCCAACAATGCTAAAATTGATCTGAAGGCCTCCCTCTACCCCTCTACCACCCTCCCCCCCCTCACCTTAGTCAAATTAAACAGTTACACTATGGCCCACACCTTGCATAAGCAGACATTCTTATTTCCTCAATATCTGTTGCACTAATATCTTGTTTTATCCATGTCGTTTCTGTGTTTGTGTAGGAAAGAACAGCAGATGCTGATTGAAATCGAAGGTAGACACAAAATGTTGGAGTAACTCAGTGGGATAGGCAGCATCTCTGGAGAGAAGGAATGGGTGATATTTCAGGCTGAAGAAGGGTCTCGACCCGAAACATCAACCGTTATTTCTCTCCAGGCATGCTGCCTGTCCCGCTGAATTACTCCAGCATTTTGTGTCTACCTTTAGTTTCTGTGTTTAACAGTTTATACAGCTGAGCTGTTGCTGTGGCAGCATTTTGTGGCTGGACCTCACCATGTTGTGCATGTCAATCAACTCAATTTGAACTAAATTTAAATCCAACCATGATCCCCACTATCCCCCCTCCCCTCCCCTCCTTCCCCATTCCCTCTCTCCTTCTCTCCTCTACCCCTCACCTCTCTTCCTCCTTCACTCCTTCCCCATTCCCTCTCTCCTTCTCCCCCCCCCCTCCCTTCCTTCCTTCTTCCCTCCCTCCCTCCCTATCCACCAGGGCCTTTCTTATAACCATATAACCATATAACAATTACAGCACGGAAACAGGCCATACCGGCCCTACAGGTCCGTGCCGAACAACTTTTTACCCTCAGTCCCACCTGCCTGCACTCATACCATAACCCTCCATTCCCTTCTCATCCATATGCCTATCCAATGTATTTTTAAATAATACCAACGAACCTGCCCCCGCCACTTCCACTGGAAGCTCATTCCACACCGCTACCACTCTCTGAGTAAAGAAGTTCCCCCTCATGTTACCCCTAAACTTCTGTCCCTTAATTCTGAAGTCATGTCCTCTTGTTTGAATCTTCCCTATTCTCAAAGGGAAAAGCTGGTCCACATCAACTCTGTCTATCCCTCTCATCATTTTAAAGACCTCTATCAAGTTCCCCCTTAACCTTCTGCGCTCCAGAGAATAAAGACCTAACTTATTCAACCTTTCTCTGTAACTTAGTTGTTGAAACCCAGGCAACATTCTAGTAAATCTCCTCTGTACTCTCTCTATTTTGTTGACATCCTTCCTATAATTGGGCGACCAAAATTCTACACCATACTCCAGATTTGGTCTCACCAATGCCTTGTACAATTTTAACATTACATCCCAGCTTCTATACTCAATGCTCTGATTTATAAAGGCTAGCATAACAAAAGCTTTCTTTACCACCCTATCTATATGAGATTCCACCTTCAAGGAACTATGCACGGTTATTCCCAGATCCCTCTGTTCAACTGTATTCTTCAATTCCCTACCATTTACCATGTATGTCCTATTTTGATTTGTCCTGCCAAGGTGTGGCACCTCACATTTATCAGCATTAAACTCCATCTGCCATCTTTCAGCCCATTCTTCCCAATGGCCTAAATCACTCTGTAGACTTTGGAAATCCTCTTCATTATCCACAACACCCCCTATCTTGGTATCATCTTCATACTTACTAATCCAATTTACCACACCTTCATCCAGTTCATTGAAGTACATGACAAACAACAAAGGACCCAACACAGATCCCTGAGGCACCCCACTAGTCACCTGCCTCCAACCCGACAAACAGCCATCCACCATTACCCTCTGGCTTCTCCCATTCAGCCACTGTTGAATCCATCTTGCTACTCCTGCATTTATACCCAACAGTTGGACCTTCTTAACCAACCTTCCATGAGGAACCTTGTCAAATGCCTTACTAAAGTCCATATAGACAACATCCACTGCTTTACCCTCGTCAATTTCCCGTAACGTCTTCAAAAGATTCAAGAAGATTAGTCAAACATGACCTTCCAGGCACAAATCCATGCTGACTGTTCCTAATCAGACCCTGTTTATCCAGATGCTTATATATATTATCTCTAAGTATCTTTTCCATTAATTTGCCCACCACCGAAGTCAAACTAACAGGCCTATAATTGCTAGGTTTACTCTTAGAACCCTTTTTAAACAATGGAACAACATGCGCAGTACGCCAATCCTCGGGGACTATTCCCGTTTCTAATGACATTTGAAATATTTCTGTCATAGCCCCGGCTATTTCTACACTAACTTCCCTGAATGTCCTAGGGAATATCCTGTCAGGACCTGGAGACTTATCCACTTTTATATTTTTCAAAAGTGTCAGTAATTCTTTTACTTTGAAACTCATAGTATCCATAGCTACTCTACTAGTTTCCCTTACCTCACATAATTCAATATCCTTCTCCTTGGTGAATACCGAAGAAAATAAATTGTTCAATATCTCCCCCATCTCTTTTGGCTCTGCAGATAGCTGTCCACTCTGTCTCTCCAATGGACCAATTTTATCCCTCGTTATCCTTCTACTATTAATATAGCTGTAGAAACCCTTTGGATTTACTTTCACCTTACTTGCCAAAGCAATGTCATGTCTTCTTTTAGCTTTTCTAATTTATTTCTTAAGATTCTTTTTACATTCCTTATACTCCTCAAGCACCTCATTTACTCCATGCTGCCTATAATTATTGTACATCTCCCTCTTTTTCCGAACAAGATGTCCAATTTCCCTTGAAAACCAGGGCTCTTTCCAATTTTTACTGTTTCCTTTCAACCGAACAGGGACATAAAGATTCTGTACTCTTAAAATATCCCCTTTAAATGTCCTCAATTTCTCTTCTGCACCCTTCCCATAAAGCAAAATGTCCCTGTTCACTCCTTTTAGATCATTTCGCATCTCATCAAAGTTAGCCTTTCTCCAATCAAAAATCTCAACTCTAGGTCCAGTTCTGACCCTCTCCATAATTATATTGAAACTAATGGTATTGTGATCACTGGACCCGAAGTGCTCCCCAACGCATACCTCCGCCACCTGTCCCGTCTCATTTCCTAACAGGAGGTCCAACACTGCCCCTCCTCTAGTAGGTACCTCTATGTATTGCTGCAAAAAACTATCCTGCACATATTTTACAAACTCCAAACCATCCAGCCCATTTACAGAATGTGTTTCCCAGTCTATGTGTGGAAAGTTTAAATCTCCCACAATCACTACTTTGTGCTTACTACTAATATCTGCTATCTCCTTACATATTTGCTCTTCCAATTCTCGATTCCCATTTGGCGGTCTATAATACACCCCTATAAGTGTTGCTACACCTTTCCCACTTCTTAGTTCCACCCAAATAGCCTCCTTAGATGAGCCCTCCAATCTATCCTGCCAAAGCACTGCTGTAATATCTTCCCTGACTAGCAAAGCAACACCTCCACCTCTTGCCCCTCCAATTCTATCACACGTGAAGCAACGAAATCCTGGAATATTTAGTTTCCAATCACAGCCCTCCTGCAACCATGTTTCACTGATCGCCACAACATCATACTTCCAAGTGTCTATCCAGACTCTAAACTCATCCACCTTTCTTACAATGCTCCTAGCATTAAAATATGCACATTTAAGAAACCCCCCGCATCTTATTCTCTGTTTATTTCCTTTTTTTTCTTTCTCCTCTTGTGTCCGAGTGCTTCCCTTTTCTGCTTCCTGCCTCCCATTCTGACTACTAGCTTTCTCTATTTGAGTCCCTCGCCCCAACCATTCTTGTTTAAAGTCTCCCCAGTAGCCTTTGGAAATTTCCCGCCAGGATATTGGTCCCCCTCAGGTTCAAGTGCAAACCATCCTTTCTGTACAGGTCCCACCTTCCCCAAAAGAAGTCCCAATGATCCAGAAACTTTAATCCCTGCCCTCTGCACCAGTCTTTCAGCCACGCATTTATCCTCCACCTCGCTCCATTCCTACTCTCATTGTCGCGTGGCACAGGCAGTAATCCTGAGATTGTTTCCACCTCTAGTTGCCCCACACGATGATCCAGGCGGCCGAACTTAATGCGGATGTCGTCCTTCTCCAACCTCCTCGACAACGCCTCAGCCACGAGCGACGACATCTTCCCGCTTCCACTGTGTAGTTGGCCGCTGTGCCGCAAAGCGCGCCGGGAAATGTAGTCCAACCGGCCTACAACTCCCATGAGCCCCCGCGCGCCCCGGCATGACAGGTAACGTAGTCGTACTAAGCCTACAACTCCCATGAGCCCCCGGGTGCCCCGGCACGATGGGAAATGTAGTCCAACCCACCACCACAGTCCCCTACAACTCCCCTGAGCCACCAGGGAGTGGTTCCCGTATTGATCGCTTGTACGTTTCCAAGGCCGATGTCTCTTGTGTATCGGCGGCCTCCATGCGGCTGGTGCCGTGCTTGGACCACTGCCTGGAGCGAGTGGACTTTATTCCAGCGCACACACAGGCAGGGTCCATGTATTGGCATTTTAACAACCAGCTGCTGGTGGATCGCCAATTTGCGGGATTCGTTCAGGAAGTTCTGCGTGGAGTGGAGAGAGCGGCAGAGGCGTTTCCTCTCTGGTGGGACGTGGGGAAGGCCTACGTCCGTCTGTTTAGCCAGGACTATGCGAGGGCGTCGACCAAAGGGTGGGACTCCGAGATCAGACGGCTTGAGAGAGAGTTGCTCTACTCGGAGGCTCGCCTGGATTGGACTGGTGGGGTACATGGAGAGGTAATGACAGCGCAGGTACATGGACAGGTACTGACACAGGGCAGGTGCATGGACAGGTAATGACACAGGGCAGGTACATGGACAGGTAATGACACAGGGCAGGTACATGGACAGGTAATGACAGCAGGGTGCTCCAGCTCCACCTGCTATGAACTGATCCCTCGTGCCGCCGCTGGGCTCTGGAGAGGTGGGAGTTGTGCTCTTTGCTCTGAGCTCACTGTGTTCCTCAGCGGCCACAACAGACATCAAGGAGAGTGAGAACATCGCCAGCCTGCACAACCAGATCACTGCCTGTGACACCATCCTGGAGGTAGATGGGTGCGGGCACAGCCTCGGGGGCACTGCCACAGTAATACTGGCAGGGTCGTGGCCAGCGACTCCACTGGGCTGCTCTTGTAAGGTCAACGAGGATGTTAGAAACATAAAAACATGGAAAATAGGCGCAGGAGTAGGCCATTCGGCCCTTCGAGCCTGCACCGCCATTCAATATGATCATGGCTGATCATCCAACTCAGTATCCTGTACCTGCCTTCTCTCCATACCCCCTGATCCCTATGTTGCCAGGACTAGAGGGCTGTGGGGAGAGTTCAAGTTCAAGTGAGTGTATTGTCATGTGTCCCTGTACAGGACAATGAAATTCTTGCTTTGCTTAAGCACACAGAAAATAGTAGGCATTTACTACAAATGGGAGAGGTTGAGTAGGCTGGGTCTCTATTCCATGGAGCGCAGGAGGATGAGGGGAGATGTTATAGAGATGTCCAAAATCATGAGAGGAATAGATCGGGTAGACGCACAGGCCAACAATGTCCTATCTACCATAGTCCCACTTGCCTGCGCTTGGTCGATAACTCTCCATTTAGAACAAAGACGTGGAAACACTTTTTCTCACAGAGAGTGGGGAGTCTGTACTGATTGGGGATGATCAGCCATGATCACATTGAATGTTGCTGCTGGCTCTAGGGGCCGAATGGCCTGCTCCACTCTCTGTGTCTCTGTCTATCCTGTACAACAGGTGAGATACAGGTTCGGCCTCTCTCTGTCACTGACCAATACCAGGATGGAAATACAGGTGTGGCATCACTCTCTCTGTAACTTCTCTACAACGGAGGCACGGTGTCACAGCGGGTAGTGCAGAATGTCTTCAGTTGCCACCCATTGGTTGGCGTTCGCGGGGTAAAGTTAAAGGGATTAGCTCTCCACTGCAAAGGGTTGACTGTTCTGCTTGTCGTTTGTGCAGGCCGTTTCGAAGATCAGGGAGTTTATTCTGCAGAACATCTATTCATTTCGCAAACCCACGACCAACTACCAGGTTCCTCAGAACGCACTGTTGAAATACAGGTATGGCACCTCTGTGTATGTGTATGTCTGTCCTGTACAACAGGTGAGATACAGGTACGGCCTCTCTCCGTCCCCGTCACATAATAGAACAGAGGTACCGGTAAGTCATCTCCCTATCTTAAAAGATTGTTAAGGGCTTGGACACGCTAGAGGCAGGAAACATGTTTTCGATGTTGTGGGCGTCCAGAAGCAGGGGCCACAGTTTAAGAATAAGGTGTAAGCCATTTAGAACGAAGACGAGGAAACACTTTTTCTCACAGAGAGTGGTGAGTCTGTGGAATTCTCTGTCTCAGATGGCGGTGGAGCCAGGTTCTCTGAATGCTTTCAAGAGAGAGCGAGATAGGGCACTTAAAAATAGCGGAGTCAGTGGATACGGGGAGAAGGCAGGAACGGGGTACTGATTGGGAATGATCAGCCATGATCACATTGAATGGCAGTGGTGGTTCGAAGGGCCAAATGGCTATTGTCTCCCCATACAAGATGTGAGATACAGGTGCCACATCTCTCATATCCCCCCTCGACTCCATCCAAGGACCCAAACAGTCTTTCCAGATGAGGCAGAGGTTCACCTGCACCTCCTCCAACCTCATCTACTGTTTTCGCTGTTCCAGGTGTCAACTTCTCTATATCGGCGAGATCAAGCGCAGACTCGGCGATCGTTTCGCTGAACAACTCTGCTCAGTCCGCCTAAACCTACCTGTGTATTGTATTATACTTGTATCGGATCCAGGGTAAGGCGGGAGAATGACAGCCAGAGCAGTGTACTGTTCTGGATGTCAGGTGTAGGAGGTCATGGTGTCGGATGGCTCTCCAGACGTCCACATCTGCACCAGGTGCAGCGAGATGGGGCTCCTAAGGGACCGTATTAGAATCCTGGAGCAGCAGCTCGATGACCTCTGTCTGGTCAGGGAGAGTGAGGAGGTCATAGAGGGGAGTTATAGGGAGGTGGTCACTCCAAAACCACGGGAGAGAGACATGTGGGTCATGCTAAGGAAGGGCAAGGGGCAGAGGCAGGGACGAATGAGTACTCCAATATCGGTACACCTCGCAAATAAGTACTCCTGTTTGAGTACGGACGGGGGTGACAGCCTACCCGGGGGTAGCGACAGCGGACGGGCCTCCTGCATAGAGACCAGCCCTGTTGCTCCGAAAGGTAGGGACAAAAAGAAGAGGGCAATAGTAATTGGGGACTCTATTGTTAGGGGGTCGGATAGGCGATTCTGTGGACGCAGTCGGGAGACCAGGATGGTGGTCTGCCTCCCTGGTGCCAAGGTCTCGGACGTGTCTCAACGCATCCAAGCTATCCTGAAATCAGAGGGAGAGGAGCCTGAGGTCGTGGTACATATAGGTATCAATGGCATAGGTAAAAAAAGGGAAGAGGTCCTGAAGGGAGGATTTAGGGAGTCGGGAGGAGAGTTAAGGAAAAGGACCAAAAAGGTAACAATCTCAGGATTACTGCCTGTGCCACGCGATAGTGAGAGTAGGAATGGAGCGAAGTGGCGGATAAATACGTGCAGAAGGATGGGATTCGAGTTTCTGGGTCATTGGGACTTCTTTTGGGGAAGGTGGGACCTGTACAGAAAGGATGGGTTGCACTTGAACCCGAGGGGGACCAATATCCTGGCGGGGAAATTTCCAAAGGCTACTGGGGAGACTTTAAATTAGAATGGTTGGGGCGAGGGACTTAAATAGAGAAATCTACTAGACAGAATGGGAGTCAGGAAGCAGAAAAGGGAAGCACACGGACACAAGAGGAGAAAGAAAAAAAAAGGAAATAAACAAAGAATAAGAGACGGGGGGTTTCTTAAATGTGCATATTTTAATGCTAGGAGCATTGTAAGAAAGGTGGATGAGCTTAGAGTCTGGATAGACACCTGGAAGTATGATGTTGTGGCGATCAATGAAACATGGTTGCAGGAGGGCTGTGATTGGAAACTAAATATTCCAGGATTTCGTTGCTTCAGGTGTGATAGAATTGGAGGGGCAAGAGGTGGAGGTGTTGCATTGCTTATCAGGGAAGATATTACAGCAGTGCTTTGGCAGGATAGATTAGAGGGCTCGTCTAGGGAGGCTATTTGGGTGGAACTGAGAAGTGGAAAAGGTGTAGCAACACTAATAGGGGTGTATTATAGACCGCCAAATGGGGATCGAGAATTGGAAGAGCAAATATGTAACGAGATAGCAGATATTAGTAGTAAGCACAAGGTAGTGATTGTGGGAGATTTAAACTTTCCACACATAGACTGGGAAACACATTCTGTAAATGGGCTGGATGGTTTGGAGTTTGTAAAATTTGTGCAGGATAGTTTTTTGCAGCAATACATAGAGGTACCTACTAGAGGAGGGGCAGTGCTGGACCTCCTGTTAGGAAATGAGACGGGACAGGTGGCGGAGGTATGCGTTGGGGAGCACTTCGGGTCCAGTGATCACAATACCATTAGTTTCAATATAATTATGGAGAGGGTCAGAACTGGACCTAGGGTTGAGATTTTTGACTGGAGAAAGGCTAGCTTTGATGAGATGCGAAATGATTTAAAAGGAGTGAACTGGGACATTTTGTTTCATGGGAAGGATGTAGAAGAGAAATGGAGGGCATTTAAAAGGGAAATTTTAAGAGTACAGAATCTTTATTTTCCTGTTCGGTTGAAAGGAAACAGTAAAAATTGGAAAGAGCCCTGGTTTCCGAGGGAAATTGGACATCTTGTTCGGAAAAAGAGGGAGATCTGCAATAATTATAGGCAGCTTGAAGTAAATGAGGTGCTTGAGGAGTATAAGGAATGTAAAAAGAATCTTAAGAAATAAATTAGAAAAGCTAAAAGAAGATATGACGTTGCTTTGGCAAGTAAGGTGAAAGTAAATCCAAAGGGTTTCTACAGCTATATTAATAGCAAAAGGATAACGAGGGATAAAATTGGTCCATTGGAGAGACAGAGTGGACAGCTATCTGCAGAGCCAAAAGAGATGGGGGAGATATTGAACAATTTATTTTCTTCGGTATTCACCAAGGAGAAGGATATTGAATTATGTGAGGTAAGGGAAACTAGTAGAGTAGCTATGGATACTATGAGTTTCAAAGTTAAAGAAGTACTGACACTTTTGAAAAATATAAAAGTTCAGAAGTCTCCAGGTCCTGACAGGATATTCCCTAGGACATTGAGGGAAGTTAGTGTAGAAATAGCCGGGGCTATGACAGAAATATTTCAAATGGCATTAGAAACGGGAATAGTCCCCAAGGATTAGCGTACGGCGCATGTTGTTCCATTGTTTAAAAAGGGTTCTAAGAGTAAACCTAGCAATTATAGACCTGTTAGTTTGACTTCAGTGGTGGGCAAATTAATGGAAAAGATACTTAGAGATAATATATATAAGCATCTGGATAAACAGGGTCTGATTAGGAACAGTCAACATGGATTTGTGCCTGGAAGGTCATGTTTGACTAAACTTCTTGAATTTTTTGAAGAGGTTACTAGGGAAATTGACGAGGGTAAAGCAGTGGATGTTGTCTATATGGACTTTAGTAAGGCCTTTGACAAGGTTCCTCATGGAAGGTTGGTTAAGAAGGTTCAACTGTTGGGTATAAATGCAGGAGTAGCAAGATGGATTCAACAGTGGCTGAATGGGAGAAGCCAGAGGATAATGGTGGATGGCTGTTTGTCGGGTTGGAGCAGTTGACTAGTGGGGTGCCTCAGGGATCTGTGTTGGGTCCTTTGTTGTGTGTCATGTACATCAATGATCTGGATGAAGGTGTGGTAAATTGGATTAGTAAGTATGCAGATGATACCAAGATAGGGGGTGTTGTGGATAATGAAGAGGCTTTCCAAAGTCTACAGAGTGATTTAGGCCATTGGGAAGAATGGGCTGAAAGATGGCAGATGGAGTTTAATGCTGATAAATGTGAGGTGCTACACCTTGGCAGGACAAATCAATATAGGACGTACATGGTAAATGGTAGGGAATTGAAGAATACAGTTGAACAGAGGGATCTGGGAATAACCGTGCATAGTTCCTTGAAGGTGGAATATCATATAGATAGGGTGGTAAAGAAAGCTTTTGGTATGCTAGCCTTTATAAATCAGAGGGTTGAGTATAGAAGCTGGGATGTAATGTTAAAATTGTACAAGGCATTGGTGAGACCAAATCTGGAGTATGGTGTAGAATTTTGGTCGCCCAATTATAGGAAGGATGTCAACAAAATAGAGAGAGTACAGAGGAGATTTACTAGAATGTTGCCTGAGTTTCAACAACTAAGTTACAGAGAAAGGTTGAATAAGTTAGGCCTTTATTCTCTGGAGCGCAGAAGGTTAAGGGGGGACTTGATAGAGGACTTTAAAATGATGAGAGGGATAGACAGAGTTGATGTGGACAAGCTTTTCCTTTTGAGAATTGGGAAGATTCAAACAAGAGGACATGACTTCAGAATTAAGGGACAGAAGTTTAGGGGTAACATGAGGGGGAACTTCTTTACTCAGAGAGTGGTAGCGTTGTGGAATGAGCTTCCAGTGGAAGTGCTGGAGGCAGGTTCGTTGGTATCATTTAAAAATACATTGGATAGGCATATGGAATGAGTGCATATGAGTGCAGGCAGGTGGGACTAAGGGAAAAAAGTGTTCGGCACGGACTTGTAGGGCCGAGATGGCCTGTTTCCGTGCTGTAATTGTTATATGGTTATATGGTTATATATCATTGGCTCAGCACTTCAACTACCCCTCCCATTCCCAATCTGACCTTTCTGTCCTGGGCCTCCTCCATGTCAGAGTGAGGCCCAGCGCAAATTGGAGGAACAGCCCCTCGCATTTCGCTTGGGTAGTTTACACTCCAGCCGTATGAACATTTACTTCTCTAACTTCAGATAACCCTTGCTTTCCCTTTCTCTCCATCCCCTCCCCCTTCCCAGTTCTCCCACTAGTCTTTCTGTCTCCCACTACATTCTATCTCTGTCCCACCCCCTCCCCTGACATCAGCCTGAAGAAAGGTCTAGACCCGAAACATCACCCATTCATTCTCTCAAGAGATGCTGCCTCACCCTCACTGAGTGACTCCAGCATTTTGTGTCTGCTGCATCTCTCTATCCCTGTCACGAGAACTGAGGTACAGGTAAGTCATCTCTCCGTCCCTATCCTGTACCTGGCTGAAATACAGGAGCTGCCTCTCTCTGCCGCTGTCCTGTACAATGTCACCCACACTGGGACTACAGTACAGGTGCATCATCACCTGCCCACACCCCACTCTGCCTGTTTCACCTCTGCATTGATCATTGCCCTGTTGCCCCACTCCTCCCTCACTACCTGTTCTCCTTCCCCCTCACCCGTACTGCCTGTTCCCCTTCCCCCGCTCACTACATCGTCTCCTATGCCCCACTCCCCCCACCGCCCTCTCTGCTCCCACCCCCACTGCCTATTCCCCTCATAAGGTCATACCTTTCCCATCATGGTCTGGTTTGGTTCAGCCACCAAGCACCACATCCGGTGGCTGCAGCGAATCGTCCGATCAGCAGAGAAGGCTGCAACCTTCCCTCCATTGACGAACTGTATACAGCAAGGGCCAGGAAGCGAGCGGGTAAGATCATCTCTGACCCCTCTCACCCTGGCCACAAACTATTTGAATCACTTCCCTCCTGAAGGCGACTCCGGACTGTCAAAGCTGCAACAGCCAGACATAAAAACAGCTTTCTTCCACGAGCAGTAATAATAATGGATGGGATTTATATAGCGCCTTTCTAATACTCAAGGCGCTTTACATCGCATTATTCATTCATTCATTCATTCATTCATTCATTCATTCATTCATTCATTCATTCATTCATTCATTCATTCAGTAGCTCTACTCCCCATCTCCCATCCCCTCTCCATCCCACCCCACCTCCCATCCCCTCTCCCTCCCACCCCTCTCTCTCCCTCCTCACCTCCCTCCCTCTTTCCCTCCCTCTCTCCCTCCCAACCTCCTTCCCCTCCCCTCCCTCCCTCTCCCTCCCTCCTATCCACATTCTCCACAGATGCTGCCTGTCCCGCTGAGTAACTCCAGCACTCTGTGAAACGTCACCAGAATGGGGTGGAAAGGGAAAAGGCAGAGCAGCCACGATAGAAATGTGGAGGTGACACAATTCTGCTCCTGTGTCTTATGATCTCCACATGCTCCAGTTTCCTCCCGCATGTCAAAGATGTGGCTATCAAAGTGTACAACTCCTCCCCCTTGTGTGGTAATGTAGATTGAGACTTAGACTGACCCCCCCTCCACATCCCCCACATTCTCTACAGATGTTTCCTGACCCGCTGAGTTACCCCACACTTTGCGAAACGTCACCTATCCATGTTCTCCACAGATGCTGCTTGACCCGCTGAGTTACACCAGCACTCTGTGAATCGTCATCTATCTGAAGAAGGGTATCGGCCCGAAACGTTACCTATTTCCTTCGCTCCATAGTTGCTGCTGCACCCGCTGAGTTTCTCCAGCATTTTTGTGTCACCTATCCAAGTTAACTCCGCCATTCAATCATGGCTGATTTATCTCTCCCTCCTAACCCTATTCTCCAGCTTTTTCCGCATAACATCTGACACCCGCACTAATCAAGAATCAATCTATCTCTGCCCTTAAAAAACACCCACTGACTTGGCGTCCACAGCCTTCTGTGGCAAAGAATTCCACAGATTCATCACCCTCTGACTAAATACATTTCTCCTCATCTCTTTCCTAAAATACGTCCTTTAATTCTGAGGCTGTGACCTCTGGTCCGAGACTCTCCCACTAGTGGAAACATCCTCTCCACATCCACTATATCCAAGCCTTTGACTATTCTGTATGTTTCAGTGAGGTCCCTCCCTCCTCATTGTTTTAAACTCCAGCGAGTACAGGCCCAGTGCCGACAAATGCTTTGCCAGTGCTGACTGCTAACGACGGCCAACTAAACCCTGGTGAACTTCGGTAGTCACAGCTCGGGTAGTCCCTTGGCATAAGCATCAACATTTAATCTTGACTGGAGAAACTCAGTGGGACAGGCAGCATCTCTGGAGAAAAGGGATGGGCGAAGTTTCGGGTCGAGACCCTTCTTCAGATGAAGGAGTCTGTAGAAGGTTCTCGACCCGAAACGCCACCATTCCTTCTCTCCAGAGATGCTGCCTGTCCTGCTGAGTTACTCCAGCATGTTGTGTCTATCTTTGGATTAAACCGGCATCTGCAATTCCTTCCTACACAGTTAACCTTGACTCACCGCTCAACGCTTCTTCTCCAAGCCGTCGCTGAAGAACAGGAACACCATCTTCACACTGGGTAACCGTGGAAACGTAATTGCCTCGTCGGAACTGGAAGCCCCCATCATCGTGCCCCACGCAGCACAGAAGAACGACACGGGTTAGCGCTCCCCCCTCCTTTTCCAACCCCTCCCTTTCCAACCCCCCCCCCCCCCCCCCCCCCCCCGCTGTCCATTCCCCAGGGTCAGACCAGCAGACGGGGCTGGCAGCACTCAGCAGGTCAGGCAGTGGCCATGGAGAGAGAATCGATGGCACAGGGGTAAAGTTTCTGCCTTACAGTGCTTGCAGCGCCAGAGACCCAGGTTCGATCCCAACTATGGGTGCTATCAAAACGGAGTTTGTACGTACTCCCCGTAACTGCATGAGTTTTCTCCGAGTTTGGAGAAACAGCACCACATATTTCGCATGCGTAGTTTACACCCCAGTGGTATGATCATTGACTTCTCTAACTTCAGATAGGCCTTGCTTCCCCTCTCTCCACCACCTTCCCCTTCCCAGGTCCCCCACCAGTCTTACTGTCTCCACCTACATTCTATCTCTGTCCCGCCCATCAGCCTGAAGAAGGGTCTCAACCCGAAACGTCACCCATTACATCTCTCCAGAGATTCTGCCTGCCCCGCTGAGTTACTCCAGCATTTTGTGTCTACCTTGGATAAGTAGGAGGAGGTGTCTGAGAGTTGTCGCCTGGCCTCAGCTAGACTAGGTCTGCCAGACTAGACTAGGTCAGCCAGACAGAGGTCCTCGCGCCAGACTACCACGGCACCTCCCTTGTAGACGGGTTGGATAATGTTGGGGTTGCTTCAGCCTGTAGAGTGAGCGGAGGGCTGTACGTTCAGAGGGGGTGAGGTTAGAAGAGATAAAGGGGGTGGAAAAGTTGAGACGGTCGACGTCACGCCGACAGTTAGAAATAACGAGGTCGAGAGAGAGTGGAAGACCGTCAGGGGGAGTCCAAGAAGCATCTGAAGAAGGGTCTCGACCCGAAACGTCACCCATTCCTTCTCTCCAGAGATGATGCCTGTCCTGCTGAGTTACTCCAGTATTTTGTGCCTTATTTTCTGTGATTTGACGTCGCTCTCCTCCCTCCCAGTACCCCTTTGAGAGCCTGTTTCGGAGCCAGCACTACGACCTTCTAGACAACAGCTGTCGTGAATACCTCTTCCTCTGTGACTTCTTCATGGTGACCGGAAAATCCGCTCATGATCTCTTCAACGCCATCAAGGGCAAAACCCTCAGCATTGTCTTGGTGAGTTTAAGCAGACTCTGGCCGCTGGTGGAGAGAAATGATTTACCCCTGCATTTGGCCTTCCCCGCGGAGAGGCTCGATGCAGAAAAATGCTCCCCATTTTGGTGGAAGTCCAGAACCAATGGTCACAGTTTAAGAATAAGGGGTAGGCCATTTAGAACGGAGATGAGGGGAAAAAAATATTTCACTCAGTTGTGAATCTGTGGAATTCTCTGCCACAGAAGGCAGTGGAGGCCAATTCTCTAGATGCTTTCAAGAGAGAGTTAGATTTAGCTCTTACGGATAACGGTATCCAGAGATATGGGGAGAAAACAGGAACGGGGTACTGATTTTGGATGATCAGCCATGATCATATTTAAATGGCCTACACCTTATTCTTAAACTGTGAGCCCTGGTTCTGGACACCCCCAACATGGGGAACATTGTTCCTGCATCCGGCCTGTCCAATCCCTACAATATTGTTATATGTTTCTGTAAGATCCTGATCTGTGAATCAGAATGGTCTCTGTGTAATTCCCCTTCAGAAACATGTGGACACCTATGTTGCCGATTGCTACGACAGTATCGCCGTTTTCCTGTCCATCCACATCATCCTCCGCTTCAAGACCATAATGACCAAGTGGAACGTCCCTGCTGTCGACAATGAAGTGAAGCAGAATGTCCAATGCTGGAGACAAACAGCGCCTCATATTTCACTTGTGCAGCTTGCACCCCAGCGAACATTGATTTCTGAAGAAGGATCTCGACCCGAAAACGTCACCCATTGAGTTTGAAAAAGGGACTCGACCCGAAACGTCACCCATTCCTTCTCTCCAGAGACACTGCCTCTCCCACTGAGTCATTCCAGCTTTTTGTCTATCTTTGGTTAATACCAGCATCTGCCATTCCTTCTTATACATTGACTTCTCTAGCTTCAAGTAAGCTTGCTTTCCCTCCCTCTCCACCCCTCCCCTTTCCCAGTTCTTCCACCAGTCTTACTGGCTCTGACTACATTTTATCTCTGTTTGCTTTGTTGTCACCTTCTCCCAGCGAAAACTGGTCTATTCTACATTTTCCTGCATCTTCATTCCCTTTGTCCTGTTTTCACACTTTACACTTCCTTATCTATGTATCTCCCTCTCCCCTGACATCAGTCTTAAGAAGGGAACTGCAGATGCTGGTTTAAACCGAAGATGGACACAAAATGCTGGAGTAACGCAGCGGGACAGGTAGAGACCTAGAAGTAAAATTGCCCCCTACCCCCCAAATTAAAAAGTCAATTTCTCCAACGGACGAGACACAGGACTTACTAAAAACCTTTAAAAACCTCCTCCTCCACATCATCTTAGTTTGGTTAAGTTTAGTTTAGTTTAGAGCATGGAAACTGGCCAGGCCGACCATCGATCACCCGTTCTCACTACTTCTATGCTATCCCGCTTTCGCATCCACTCCTTACACGTTTAGTTTAACCTAGTTTAGTGATTCCCAGTGGAAACAGGCCCTTCGGTCCACCGGGTCCGCTCCGACCAGTGATCCCTGCATATTAACACTATCTTACATCCACGAGGGACATTTTTTTTACATTTACCAAGCCAATTACCTGTGCGTCTTATGGATGAGAAAGGAATGGAGGTTTATGGTCTGAAAGCCGACTCTCCGCTTTCTGTCGCGCGGCTTGGACGGAGCTGTTCCCGACGGCGCTGTGACACACACCGATCTTTCTCTGCACAGGTGGAGGTGGAGAACTTTGCGCTGCGGATGGCCGCGGAGTTTTCCTCCCGCCGGGAGCAGCTGATATTCCTCACCAACAACTACGATATGATGTTTTCAAAAGGGAACTGCAGATGCTGGAATATCGAAGGTACACAAAATTGCTGGGGAAACTCAGCGGGTGCATGCTGCTGCACCCGCTGAGTTTCCCCAGCAATTTTGTGTAACTACGATATGATGTTGGGCGTCCTGATGGTGAGTCTCTGCCCCCTGCTGGCGATGATGTGAGACTGCAGGAGCCGTAACCCTGAACACAGTACAAAGTGGCAGCGCAGAGTTACTGCCTCACAGCGCCAGAGGCCCGGGTTCCATCCTGATTACGGGTGCTGTCTGTACCGAGTTTGTACGTTCTCCCCGTGACCTGTGTGGGTTTTCTGCAAGATCTCCGGTTTCCTCCCACACTCCAAAGACTTACAGGTTTACAGCTTGATTGGCTTGGTATCAATGTAAATTGTCCCCATTGAGTGTCAGGTAGGTGGAGAGAGAGGATTGCTCCCCCTTGTAATATTGGAGCGATCCTCCTCTCACCAATGAACTTGAATAACACAAATTATAATAAAATCCAATAATACACAGTACAATTAGAGCCCGGAAACAAATAAAACATAACCTAAAATTAAGAAATCTATCTCTGTTATCTCCAATAGCTAATAACCCGTCGTTTAAACCCTTTATCGTAGATAAATCATTTACACAACGGGACAGAATGGGAATTAAAACGCTCGGAGACTTGTACGAAAATGGAAAATTATCATTCCAACAATTACAATTAAAATATAATTTGAGAAATAACAACTGCTTTAAATATTTTCAAATATCTGACTACCTGAAAAAATATACACAAGATTATTATAATATGCCACCAATGAAGACAAAGGCCGAATCAGCAAACTTAATATAATACTTGTATAACATCATTTTAAATATAGAAATACCATCAACCGACGGTATTAGAAGAGACTGGGAACAAGAACTAGCTATAAAAATTTCAAAAGAGAGGTGGGATAAACATTTACAATATGTGCATAAATGTTCGATTTTTAATTTCAAAATCTTACACATATTATACTATTCAAAAACCAAAATAAGTAAACTTTTTCCTAACGTCTCACCTATTTGTGATAAATGCCGATCTCAAGAAGCTACTGTAGCGCACTTATTTGTTTTTTGTATAAAAAATCAAAAATTCTGGACTGAAATCTTTGAAAACTTCACAAAATAATTTAAAATAAAACTGATACCAAAACCTGAATGGATTATCTTTGGAACAATGGAAAGTAGCCCTGAACTAAATGTGTTTCAAAAGAATCTATTTAATTATGGGCTAATAATGGGAAAAAAAGCTTATACTTAAATTCTGGAAGAACGCTTCTATACCAACAATAAATATGTGGATTTCAAACATGTTTGAAACATTACACCTGGAAGATATGAGACTCCTCCTTGCAGGCAAATCAAACCTCTTCCAAAAGACGTGCTCTGCATTTATCGACCAACTGCAAGAATAAGGTGCATCAGTACTTCAAAAAATAAATAGTGTCAGGATCTGGTACGGGGGGATACGAAGTTGGTATATCTCGTTTGCGAGGCTTTCATAATAGAGCTTTTGGGTTTTTTTCCTTCTTTCTTTTCTAGGGTCTATTTCTTAATTCTTTTCTCTAACTAATGGGGGGTTTTTTTTTTATTGATCACTCTTTCACACTAACTCTCACTTTCTCTACTTTCTTTATTTCTATCTTTCCTTAAAGCTTAAAAAATGAAGGGGTACAATAAATGTATTAAGATATATCTGGCTTGTACTACATGTAATTTACTGTACTAATAAATAAAAAAATATATTTAAAAAAAAGAAGGGTTTGCAGAGGTCCAGAGGTGCTCAGATGGATTGAGAGGGATTTAGAGGTGTTCAAAGGGCTTTAGAGGGCTTTAGATGGCTTTAGAGGGTTAGTGGCGTTCAGACTGTTCCAGAGGGGTTTAGAGTTGTCTAAAGGGGATTAAAGGTCCAAAGGTTCAAAAGTTCTTTTATTGGTCACATACACCTAGGTGTAGTGAGATGCTTCTTGCCATTGCAGCACATAATAAAGAATACAGACATAACAGTAATAAAAAAATTAAAACATAAAAACATCCCCCCACAATGGTTACCATTATGAGGGAAGGCACAATGTCCAGTCCCCATCCCATGTCCACCCATAGTCGGGCCTATTGAGGCCTCCACAGTTGCCTTTACGGAGGCCCGATGTCCCAGGCCGTTCTCGCCGGGTGATGGTGCACCGGCGTCGGGAGAATCCTCTCAGCGGCATTCCTGGTAGCGGCGCGACTCGTTGCAGCGGCTCCTACAGCCTGTCTGTCTTTTTTTATTTTTTGTCTAGTTAAATGTAGTGTTTGGTGTTTTTTAAATACTGTTTTTTAAATGTGTATATGTGGGGGGCGGGGGAAACCGTTTAAAATCTCTTCCCTGTCCGGGAGACCCGACCTTTTCCCTGTCGGGTCTCCGTTGTCGTTGGGGCCTAGCACCGTGGAGCGGCCTCCAACCTGAACGACCCGGGGGCTCGGGAGACTGCCGATCTGCGGACTACTCACCATCGTGGGGCTGGCCGGCCTCGGAACGTGGGGAGCGGTGGTGACTCGCTGCTGCGACTCGACTCCTGGGGCTCGGAGGCTCCAGCAACGCAGCCGCAGGTCCGGTGGACTGGGACATCGGGAGCTCGCGGGTCCGGGTGGAGAGAGAGACCGCTTCCCGGAGCTCCCGCAACGCGACTTCTCCAGCCCGTGTCGCGGGGTTTGGAACGACCCGGAGCGGGGAAGTACATCACCCGGCACGGCTTCATGGCCGTGGGACATTCCAGCGCCCGCCGGGGGCTCCAACTTCGAGACTTCTAGACCGGGAGCGGGGCCGTAAATCGCCCGGCACGGCCTAAAATGGCCGTGGGACTTATCATCACCCGCCTGGGGCTTGGACATCGGGAGAGACATGGAGAGCAGGGGAGAGAAAATACTTTTGCCTTCCATCACAGTGGGTTCACTGTGATGGATGTTTGTGTGAACTTAATTGTGTGTATGTCTGTAGGACATTGTTTTTGTTTGTATGGCTGTGGAAACAAAATTTCGTTTGAGTCTCACTGGGGCTCAAATGACAATAAATTGTATTGTATTGTATTGTAACCCTGGAACGGCCGCTTCCCTTACCGGAGACCGCGGCTTCTGAAGCCAACATTAGAGGGCTTTACAGGGGTTCAGAGGGGTTCAGATTAGTTTAGAGGGGTTTTGGAGGTTTAGAGTGGTTTAGAGGGGTTCAGAGGGGTTTAGAGGGGTTCAGAGTTTTCAGAGATGTATAAAGGGATTTAGGGGTTAGAAGGGATTAGAGGGTTTCAGAGCAGTTCAGAGGGATACAGAGGGTGTTCGAGGGGTTTAGAGGAGTTCCGAGTGGTTCCGATGGGTTTTGGTGGGATGAAGAGGGGTTTAGAGGTTCAGAAGGGTTCAGACTTTCAGGGGGTTTTAGAGTCATTTAGAGGGGATTATAGGGCTTTACATGGGTTTTGAGACGTTCAGAGGGGTTTAAAGATGTTTGGTGGTTTGGAGTGTTTAAGAGGGGGTTATAAGTGTTCAGAGGGGT
Organism: Amblyraja radiata; assembly: GCF_010909765.2. NCBI lineage: Eukaryota > Metazoa > Chordata > Chondrichthyes > Rajiformes > Rajidae > Amblyraja > Amblyraja radiata. The sequence continues at coordinate 46,148,022 of NC_045974.1, read as the reverse complement.
TTAGAGGGGTTCAGGGGAGTTTGGAGGGGTTTAGATGGGTTTAGAGGGGTTTAGAGGGGTTTCGAGGGTGTCAGAGGCGTTTAGAGGGGTTTAGAGGACTTCGGGTGGTTTGGAGGAGTTTAAAGGGGGTTTTGAGTGGTGCCGAGGGGTTTCTATGGTGTTTGAGGGCTTTAGAGGGGGCTCGAGTGGTTTCGAGGGGTTTAGAGAGGTTTAGAGGGGTTCAGATAAGTTTGGAGGAATTTAGAAGGGTTCAGAGGGATTCGGAGGGGTTTAGAGGGGGGTTCTAGAGGGCCTTTGGGGGGTTTAGAGGGGTTCAGATGTGTTCGGAGCGGTTTACAGGTGGTAAAGGGGGCTTATGGAGGTTTAGGGGTATTCAGAGGTGTTCATAGGGTTTTGGGAGGATTCAGAGGTTTTAGAGGGGGTTACTGTGTGTACAGATGTTCAGAGGTGCTCATAGGGGGTTTCGAGGTGTTTAGATGGGTTCAGGTGGGCTCAGATGGGTTTAGATCGGGTTAGAGAGGTTTAGGGGGGTTAGAGGGGTTTACGGGGGATTCTAGAAGTTTAGAGGAGTTTAGAGGGGTTCAGAGGGGTTCAGAGGGGTTCAGGGGGGTTCAGAGGTGTTCAGATGGGTTTAGAGGTGTTCAGAGCGGTTCAGATGGTTTTGAGGGGGTCAGAGGGGGTTAGAGGGGTGTAGAGTGGTTTAGAGGGGTGTAGAGGATTTTAGAGGAGTTCAGATAGTTCCAGAGGCGTTTAGAGGGGTTGAGATATGTTCAACGATGTATAGATGGGTTTAGAGAGTTGTTGAGGGGTTTCGAGCGGTTTAGAGGGGGTTCGAGGTGTGTGAATTGGTTTCGATGGAGGGGTTTCGAGAGGTTTAGTGGTTTGGAGGGGTTTGAGGGGTCCAGAGGCGTTTAGAGGGGTTTAGAGGGGTTTAGAAGGGTGTAGGGTGATCAGAGGGGTCCATGGGAGTTTGGAGGGGTTTAGAGAGGTTTTGAGGGGTTCAGAGATTTTCAGAGGTGTTTAGATGGGTATCGAGTGGTTTCGGAGGGGATCGAGGAGTTTCGGGTGCTTTAGAGAGGTATTGAGGTGTTCAGAGGGGTTTAGATTGGTTTAGAGGGGGGTTAGAATGGTATACAGGGGTTCAGAGGGGTTCAGGGGTGTTTACATAGAAACATAGAAACATAGAAAATAGGTGCAGGAGTAGGCCATTCGGCCCTTCGAGCCTGCACCGCCATTCAATATGATCATGGCTGATCATCCAACTCAGCATCCTGTACCTGCCTTCTCTCCATACCCCCTGATCCCTTTAGCCACAAGGGCCACATCTAACTCCCTCTTAAATTGGATTAGTAAGTATGCAGATGATACCAAGATGTGGATAATGAAGAGGATAATGTGTTGTGGATAATGTGTTGTGGATAATGAAGAGGATTTCCAAAGTCTACAGAGTGATTTAGGCCATTGGGAAGAATGGGCTGAAAGATGGCAGATGGAGTTTAATGCTGATTAATGTGAGGTGCTACACCTTGGCAGGACAAATCAAAATAGGCCGTACATGGTAAATGGTAGGGAATTGAAGAATACAGTTGAACAGAGGGATCTGGGAATAACCGTGCATAGTTCCTTGAAGGTGGAATCTCATATAGATAGGGTGATAAAGAAAGATTTTGGTATGCTTGCCTTTATAAATCAGAGCATTGAATATAGAAGCTGGGATGTAATGTTAAAATTGTACAAGGCATTGGTGAGACCAAATCTGGGTATGGTGTACAATTTTGGTCGCCCAATTATAGGAAGGATGTCAACAAAATAGAGAGAGTACAGAGGAGATTTACTAGAATGTTGCCTGGGTTTCAACAACTAAGTTACAGAGATAGGTTGAATAAGTTGGGTCTTTATTCTCTGGAGCGCAGAAGGTTAAGGGGGGACTTGATAGAGGTCTTTAAAATGATGAGAGGGATAGACAGAGTTGATGTGGATATGCTTTTCCCTTTGAGAATAGGGAAGATTCAAACAACAGGACATGACTTCAGAATTAAGGGACAGAAGTTTAGGGGTAACATGAGGGGGAACTTTACTCAGAGAGTGGTAGCTGTGTGGAATGAGCTTCCAGTGGAAGTGGTGGCGGCAGGTTCGTTGGTGTCATTTAAAAATAAATTGGATAGGCATATGGATGAGAAGGGAATGGAGGGCTATGGTATGAGTGCAGGCAGGTGGGACTAAGGGAAAAAAGTTATTTGGCACGGACTTGTAGGGCCGAGATGGCCTGTTTCCGTGCTGTAATTGTTATATGGTTATATGGTTACATGGTTAAATATAGCCAATGAACTGGCCTCAACTACCTTCTGCGGCAGAGAATTCCAGAGATTCTCCACTCTCTGTGTGAAAAAGGTTTTCCTCATCTCGGTCCTAAAAGATTTCCCCCTAATCCTTAAAATGTGACCCCTTGTTCTGGACTTCCCCAACATCGGGAACAATCTTCCTGCATCTAGCCTGTCCAACCCCTTAAGAATGTTATAAGTTTCTATAAGATCCCCCCTCGATCTTCTAAATTCTAGCGAGTACAAACCGAGTCTATCCAGCCTTTCTTCATATGAAAGTCTTGACATCCCAGGAATCAGTCTGGTGAACCTTCTCTGTACTCCCTCTATGGCAAGAATGTCTTTCCTCAGATTATGAGACCAAAACTGTACGCAATACCCCAGGTGTGGTCTCACCTAGTCCCTGTACAACTGCAGTATAACCTCCTTGCTCCTATACTCAAACCCTTTTGCTATGAATGCTAACATACCATTCGCCTTCTTCGCTGCCTGCTGCACCTGCATGCCTACTTTTAATGACTGGTGTACCATGACACCCAGGTCTCGTTGCATCTCCCCCTTTCCTAATCGGCCACCATTCAGATAATAATCTACTTTCCTGTTTTTGCCACCAAAGTGGATAACCTCACATTTACCCACATTATACTGCATCTGCCATGCATTTGCCCACTCACACAGCCTATCGAAGTCACCTTGCAGCCTCCTAGCATCCTCCTCACAGCTAACACTGCCCCCCAGTTTCGTGTCATCCGCAAACTTGCAGACGTTGCATTTAATTCCCTCGTCCAAATCATTAATATATATCGTAAATAGCTGGGGTCCCAGAACTGAGCCTTGCGGTACCCCACTAGTCACTGCCTGCCATTGTGAAAATGACCCGTTTACTCCTACTCTTTGATTCCTGTCTGCCAGCCAGTTCTCTATCCACATCAATACTGATCCCCCATTACCGTGTGCTTTAAGTTTGTATACTAATCTCTTATGTGGGACCTTGTCGAAAGCCTTCTGAAAGTCCAGATATAACACATCCACTGGTTCTCCCTTATCCACTCTACTAGTTACATCCTCGAAACATTCTATAAGATTCGTCAGACATGATTTACCCTTCATAAATCCATGCTGACTTTGTCCAATGATTTCACCACTTTCCAAATGTGCTGCTATCCCATCTTTAATAACTGATTCTTACACTACCGACGTTAGACTAACTGGTCTGTAATTCCCCGTTTTCTCTCTCCCTCCCTTTTTTAAAAGTGGTGTTACATTAGCTACCCTCCGATCCTCAGGAACTACTCCAGAATCTAAAGAGTTTTGAAAAAATATCACTAATGCTTCCATTATTTCTGGGGCTACTTCCTTAAGTACTCTGGAATGCAGCCTATCTGGCCCTGTGGATTTATCAGCCTTTAAACCATTCAATTTACCTAACACCACTTCCCGGCTAACCTGGATTTCACTCAGTTCCTCCATCTCATTTGACCCCCGGTCCCCTGCTATTTCCGGCAGATTATTTATGTCTTCCGTAGTGAAGACAGAACCAAAGTAGTTATTCAATTGGTCTGCCATGTCCTTGTTCCCCATGATCAATTCACCCGTTTCTGACTGCAAGGGACCTACATTTGTATTAACTAATCGTTTTCTCTTCACATATCTATAAACGCTTTTGCAGTCAGTTTTTATGTTCCCTGCCAGTTTTGTTTCATAATCTATTTTCCCTTTCCTAAGTAAGCCCTTTGTCCTCCTCTGCTGGTCTCTGAATTTCTCCCAGTCCTCTGGTAGGCTGCTTTTTCTGTCTAATTTGTACGCTTCATCTTTTGTTTTGATACTATCCTTGATTTCCCTTGTTATCCACGGATGCACTACCTTCCCCGATTTATTTTTTTGCAAACTGGGATGAACAATTGTTGTAGTTCATCCATGCAGTCTTTAAATGCTTTCCATTGCATATCCACCGTCAATCCATTAAGAATCAATTGGTAGTCTATCTTGGCCAATTCACGTCTCATACCCTCAAAGGTACCTTTCTTTAAATTCAGGACCCTTGTTTCTGAATTAACAATGTCAATCTCCATCCTAATGATGATCTCAACCATATTATGGTCACTCTTGCCCAAGGGGCCACGCACAACAAGACTGCTAACTAACCCTTCCTCATTACTCAATACCCAGTCTAGAATAGCCTGCTCTCTCGTTGGTTCCTCTGCAATTTGATTCACCCAATCTATATGTAGATTGAAGTCACCCATTATAACTGTTTTACCTTTGTTGCACGCATTTCTAATTTCCTGTTTGATGCCATCCCCAACTTCACTACTACTGTTAGGTGGCCTATACACAACTCCCACTAGCGTTTTCTGCCCCTTAGTGTTTCGCAGCTCTACCCATATCGATTCCACATCCTCAAAGCTAATGTCCTTCCTTTCTATTGCGTTAATCTGCTCTCTAACTAGCAACGCTACCCCACCTCCTTTCCCCTTCTGTCTATCCCTCATGAATATTGAATATCCCTGGATGTTCAGCTCCCAGCCTTGGTCACCCTGGAGCCATGTCTCCGTGATCCCAACTATATCATAGTCAGTAATAGCTATCTACACATTCAACTCATCCACCTTATTACGAATGCTCCTTGCATTGAGACACAAAGCCTTCAGGCCTGTTTTTACAACACTCTTACCCCTTATACTATTATGCTGAAAAGTGGCCCTTTTTGATTTTTGCCCTGGATTTGCCGGGCTGCCACTTTTACTTTTCACCTTGCTACCTATTGCTTCTACCCTCATTTTACACCCCTCTGTCTCTACGCTCACACATTTACGAAATCCTTTCCCTTTAACTCCATCCTCCACTATCCCATTCGACACCCCACCCCCCTTATTCAGTTTAAAACCACCCGTGTAGCAGTGGCAAACCTGCCTGCCAGAATGCTGGTCCCACACCTGTTAAGATTGGATAGTTATATGGACGGGAAAGGAAAGGAGGGTTATGGCCTGAGCGCAGGTATATGGGACTAGGGGAGAATACGTGTTCGGCACGGACTAGAAGGGTCGATATGGCCTGTTTCCGTGCTGTAATTGTTATATGGTTATATGGTTATATGATGCAATCCGTCCCTTTTGTAGAGTTCCCCCTTACCCCAAAACAGATCCCAGTGATCTAAGAATCTAAATCCCTGCCCCGTGCACCAGTTCCTCAGCCACAAGTTCAGGTCCCGTATATCCCTGTTCCTGCTCTCGCCAGCACGAGGAACTGGAAGCAAACCGGAGATAACAACCCTGGAGGTCCTGCTTTTCAGCATTTTTCCGAGCTCTCTAAAGTCACGCTGCAGAATATTCATCCCCTTCTTTCCGACATCGTTTGTGCCGACATGCACTACCACTTCCGGATGTTCACCTTCGCCCTTGGGGAATTTCTGCACTCTGTCCGTGATATCCTGGATCCTGGCACCAGGAAGGCAGCACACCATCCTCGCATCCCGTCTGTTGCCGCAGAAACCCCTGTCCGTACCAATCACAATGGAGTCTCCCACTACAATGGCGTTGCCTGCCTTAGGCCTTTTTGGTTTTGGCTCAACAGCCCTATTCGCATCGCAAGCCAGTCCGCCGCTCAGTGTAAACACGTCTTCTGTCCCGACAGCTGCTAAGTGGGTGAACCTGTTCACAAGAGGAACAACACCCGGAGACATTGGCATTCCATGCTTCCCTCCTTTTCCCACTGTCTCCCACCTTCTCTCTTCCAGTACCTTAGGTGTAACAATCTTACTGTAGGACTTGTCGAGGAACGACTCAGCTTCTCGGACGAACCGGTGGTCATCCACTTGCTTCTCCAGTTCCCCAACACGGTCCTTCAGGAGCTCTACCTGGATGCACTTCTTGCATTTGAAGCAGCCAGAGGCACCAGCGGTGTCCTTGACCTCCCACATACTGCAATTTGGACGGTTAATAGGGGTGGAGAGTTGTTTAGAGGGGTTCAGGGGGGGTTTTAGGGGTTAGAGGGGTTCAGATGTGCTCGGGTGGGTTTAGGGTTGTTTAGAGGGGGGTTAGAAGGGTATTCAGGGGTACAGAGTGGCTCAGAGGGATTTGGAGGGTTTATAGGGGTGGAGAGGTGTTTAGAGGTGTTTAGAGTGGTTCAGGGGTGTTTAGATGGATTTGGATGGGGTTACAGAGGTTTAGAGGGGGTTAGAGGGGTTTAGAAGAGTATAAGGGGTTTACAGGGGGTTAGAGGAGTTTACAGGGGTTCAGAGGTGATCGGAGTTGTTTAGAGAGATTTAGAGGGTTTTAGACGGGGTTAGAGGTGTTCAGAGGGGTTCCGAGCGGTTTAGAGGGTTTCAGAGCTGGTTAGAGGGTTTTAGAGCGGTTTAGAGGGTTTCAGGTGTGTTTAGAGGGGTTTAGATGGGGTTCAGATGAGTGTGTAGGGGCTTAAAGCGGTCTATAGTGATTAAGAGGCATTCAGATGGGTTCAGAGAGGGTTAGAGGGGTTTAGAGGAGTTTAGACGGGTTTAGACGCGTCCAGAGGGGGGTTTGAGGTGTTGGATGGGTTCTGAGTGGGTCGGAGGAGTTTAGAGGTGTTTTGAGTGGTTCAGAGGGGTTCAGATATGTTTAGAGTCGCTCAGAGGGCGTTTGAGGGGCTTAGATGGGTTCAGATGTGTTCAGAGGGGGTTAGATGGTGTTTAGAGTGGCTTAGAGAGGTTTCGGGTGGTTTAAAGGTGTTCAGAGGGGTTTGTAAGGATTTAGAGTGGTTGAGATCGGGGTTAGATGGGTATACAGTGGTGCAGAAGTGCTCAGAGGGGGGGTTGGAGGGGTTTATAGGTGTTTCGAGGTGTTTAGAGGGGTTCAGAGGGGTTTAGAAGAGCTTAGAGAGGTTTAGAGGGGTTTGAGGGGGATTATAACCATATAAACATATAACAATTACAGCACGGAAACAGGCCATCTCGACCCTTCTAGTCCGTGCCGAACACATAATCTCCCCTAGTCCCATATACCTGCGCTCAGACCATAACCCTCCATTCCTTTCCCATCCATATAACTATCCAATTTCTTTTTAAATGATAAAAACGAACCTGCCTCCACCACCTTCACTGGAAGCTCATTCCACACAGCTACCACTCTCTGAGTAAAGAAGTTCCCCCTCATGTTACCCCTAAACTTCAGTCCCTTAATTCTCAAGTCATGTCCCCTTGTTTGAATCTTCCCTACTCTCAGTGGGAAAAGCTTTTCCACGTCAACTCTGTCTATTCCTCTCATCATTTTAAAAACCTCTATCAAGTCCCCCCTTAACCTTCTGCGCTCCAAAGAATAAAGCCCTAACTTGTTCAACCTTTCTCTGTAACTTAGTTGCTGAAACCCAGGCAACATTCTAGTAAATCTCCTCTGTACTCTCTCTATTTTGTTGACATCCTTCCTATAATTAGGCGACCAAAATTGTACACCATACTCCAGAATTGGCCTCACCAATGCCTTGTCCAATTTTAACATTACATCCCAACTTCTATACTCAATGCTCTGATTTATAAAGGCCAGCACACCAAAAGCTTTCTTTACCACCCCATCTACATGAGATTCCACTTTCAGGGAACTGTGCACAGTTATTCCCAGATCCCTCTGTTCACCTACATTCTTCAATTCCCTACCATTTACCATGTACGTCCTATTTTGATTTGTCCTGCCAAGATGTAGCACCTCACACTTATCAGCATTAAACTCCATCTGCCATCTTTCAGCCCACTCTTCCAACTGGCATAAATCTCTCTGTAGACTTTGAAACTCTACTTCATTACCTGCAACCCCACCTATCTTAGTATCATCTGCATACTTACTAATCCAATTTACCACGCCATCGTCCAGATCATTGATGTACATGACAAACAACAGTGGACCCAACACAGATCCCTGTGGCACCCCACTCGTCACTGGCCTCCAATCTGACAAACAACGATCCACCATTACTCTCTGACATCTCCCATTCAGCCACTGTTGAATCCATCTTGCTACTCCACCATTAATACCCAACCATTGAACCTTCTTAACCAACCTTCCATGAGGAACCTTGTCAAAGGCCTTACTGAAGTCCATATACACAACATCCACTGCTTTACCCTCATCAATTTCCCGAGTAACATCTTCAAAAAAATTCAAGAAGATTAGTTAAACATGACCTTCCAGGCACAAATCCATGTTGACTGTTCCTAATCAGACCCTGTTTATCCAGATGCTTATATATATTATCTCTAAGTATTCTTTCCATTAATTTGCCCACCACTGACGTCAAACTAACAGGTCTATAATTGCTAGGTTTACTCTTAGACCCATTTTTAAACAATGGAACAACATGCGCAGTACGCCAATCCTCCGGCACTATTCCCGTTTCTAATGACATTTGAAATATTTCTGCCATAGCCCCTGCTATTCCTACACTAACTTACCTCAATGTCCTAGGGAATATCCTGTCCGGACCTGGAGACTTATCCACTTTTATATTTCTCAAAAGTGTCAGTACTTCCTCTTCTTTGATCCTCATAGTTTCCATAGCTACTCTACTTGTTTCCCTTACCTCACATAATTCAATATCCTTCTCCTTGGTGAATACCGAAGAAAAGAAACTGTTCAATATCTCCCCCATCTCTTTTGGCTCTGCAGATAGTTGGCCACTCTGACTCTCTAATGGACCAATTTTATCCCTCGTTATCCTTTTGCTATTAATATAGCGGTAGAAACCCTTCGGATTTACTTTTACCTTACTTGCCAAAGCAACCTCATATCTTCTTTTAGCTTTTCTAATTTCTTTCTTAAGATTCTTTTTACATTCTTTATACTCCTCAAGCACCTCATTTACTCCATGCTGCCTATAACTATTGTAGATCTCCCTCTTTTTCCGAACCAAGTGTCCAATTTCCCTTGAAAACCATGGCTCTTTACAATTTTCACGATTTCCTTTCAACCGAACAGGGACATAAAGATTCTGTACTCTTAAAATTTCACCTTTAAATGTACTCCATTTCTCTTCCACATCTTTCCCATAAAACAAACTGTCCCAATTTACTCCTTTTAAATCCTTTCGCATCTCCTCAAAGTTAGCCTTTCTCCAATCAAAAATCTCAACCCTAGGTCCAGTTTTGTCCCTCTCCATAATTATATTGAAACTAATGGTATTGTGATCACTGGACCCGAACTGTTCCCCAACGCATAACTCTGCCACCTGACCCATCTCATTTCCTAACAGGAGGTCCAGTACCGCCCCTTCTCTAGTAGGTACTTCTATGTATTGTTGCAAAAAACTATCCTGCACACATTTTACAAACTCCAACCCATCCAGCCCATTTACAGAATGTGTTTCCCAGTCTATGTGTGGAAAATTGAAATCTCCCACAATCACTACCTTGTGCTTACTACTAATATCTGCAATCTCCTTACATATTTGCTCTTCCAATTCTCGCTCGCCATTTGGCGGTCTATAATACACCCCTATAAGTGTTGCTACCCCTTTCCCATTTCTCAGTTCCACCCAAATAGCCTCCCTAGACGAGCCCTCTAATCTATCCTGCCAAAGCACTGCTGTAATATCTTCCCTGATAAGCAATGCAACACCTCCACCTCTTGCCCCTCCAATTCTATCACACCTGAAGCAATGAAATCCTGGAATATTTAGTTTCCAATCACAGCCCTCCTGCAACCATGTTTCACTGATCGCCACAACATCATACTTCCAGGTGTCAATCCAGGCTCTAAGTTCATCCACTTTTCTTACAATGCTCCTAGCATTAAAATATACACATTTAAGAAACCCACCCTCTCTTATTCTCTGATTATTTTCTTTTTCTTCTCTCTCCCCTACATTTTGGGTCAGAGTGCTACCATTCTCTGCCCCCTGCTTCACACACTGACTGCTAGCTTTCCCAATTTGAGTCCCTCCCCCCAAGCATACTAGTTTAAAGTCTCCCCAGTAGCCTTTGCAAATCTCCCCGCCAGGATATTGGTCCCCCTTGAGTTCAAGTGCAACCCGTCCTTTCTGTACAGGTCGCACCTTCCCCAAAAGAGGTCCCAATGATCCAGAAACTTGAATCCATACCCACTGCACCAGTCTCTCATCCACGCATTTATCCTCCACCTCGCTCCATTCCTACTCTCACTGTCGCGTGGCACAGGCAGTAATCCTGAGATTGTTACCTTTCCAGTCCTTCTCCTTAACTCTCTACCTTTTTATATATTATAGAGGTACAGGTGTTCAGAGGTGCTCAGAGGGGGATGGAGGCGTTTGCATGGGGGTTCGAGGTGTTTCAAGGTGTTTAGATGGGTTCAGTGGGGCTCAGTTGGGTTTAGATCGGGTTAGAGGGGTTTAGAATTAGAATTAGAATTACCTTTATTGCCATTCAGACCTTACGGTCTGAACACAATTTCGTGCCTGCAGTCATACATACAATAATACAATAATAAACAACAATAAACCCAAATTAACATCCACCACAGTGAGACCTCCAAGCACCTCCTCACTCTGGTGGAGGCAAACATCTTAGGGCTGCAGTCTCTTCCCTCCTCTTCTCCGTCTGCGCTGAGGCGATACCCCACCGGGCGATGGTACAAACAGTCCCACTGCTCACCGAACCCCGCAAACGGGCCGGCTCAAACACCGCGGCCCGGGGTGGTCGAAGCTGCCGCCCTCCAGTCCAGCGGACGCAGCCGCTGGCCCGCGGCTGAACCCCGGATTCAGGTCACCGCCGCCAGAACGCCGACCCAGCCACCGGAGCACCATTCCAGCCCCTAGCCGGATCGCCCTCACGTGAGTGCCGTTCCTCCCTCGAGCTGGGCCGCTCCGACGGGAGCGCCATTCCACCCTCGAGCTGGGCCGCTCCGACGGGAGCGCCATTCCACCCTCGGCTGGGCCGCCCCGACGGGAGCACCACAGCCCCTCACGGGAGAGTCTCAGCCCCGCGCCAGGCCGCCCTCACGGGAGCGTCACAGCCCCTCACGGGAGCGCCGTTCCAGCCCCGAGCCGGACCGCCCTCACGGGAGCGAGCCCAGGGCAAGTCCTGACTGTCTCTGCCTCCGGAGTCTCGAGGTCGCCAGCTCCGCCATTAGGCCTCAGCGCAGACGGAGGCAGAGAAGGGGGATACGACAAAGAAAATCGCATTCCCCCGAAGGGAGAGACAGCAAGCCTCGATTCAACCCACCCCCCCACCCCCACATAAACCCAACCTAAAAACCAAAAACTTAACTAGACAAATCGAAAAAACCAACAACAAAAAGTAAAAACAAACGGTCTGCAGGCGAGCCGTTACTGCCAGGGCAGCGCCGCCACAGGGGGGGGGGGGGGGGGGTAGCGGGGTTTAAGGGGGAGTATAGAAGTTTAGAGGAGTTTAGAGGGGTTCAGAGGGGTTCAGAGGGGTTTAGAGGGGTTTAGAGCGGTAGACGTATCCGCGGGGTTCCGAGCGGTGTAGAGGGATGAGGAGGGGTTTACAGGGGTTCAGAAGTGTTCAGGGGTGTTCTGATCGGTTTAGAGGTGTTCAGAGCGGTTCAGATTGGGTTTAGTTGGGTTTAGAGGGGTTTAGAGGGGTTTAGAGGATTTTAGATGATTTTGGAGGGTTACAGAGGTTTAGATGGGGGTTAGAGGGTGTTTAGAAAGTTTTAGACGGGGTTAGAGGTGTTCAGAGGTGTTCCAAGTGGTTTAGAGGGGTTTCCGGCGGTTTAGATGGTTTCAGGCGTGTTTAGAGGGGTTCAGATGGGTTTGGAGGAGCTCAGAGCGGTCTATAGGGATTAAGAGGCATTCAGATGGGTTCAAAGAGGTTTAGAGGGATTTGTAGGAGTTTAGAGGGGTTTAGATAGGTCCAGAGGGGGTTTGAGGTGTTTAGAGGGATTTAGAGGGGGTTGGATGGGTTCAGAGTGGGTCGGAGGAGTTTAGAGGTGTTTTGAGTGGTTCAAAGTGGTTCAGGGGTGTTTAGTCGTTCAGAGGGCTTTTGAGGGGCTTAGAAGGGTTCAGAGGGGGTTAGAGGGTGTTTAGAGAGGCTTAGAGAGGTTTCGAGTGGTTTAGAGAGGCTTAGAGAGGTTTAGGGTGGTTTAGAGGTGTTCAGAAGGGTGTGTAGGGATTTAGAGGGGGTTAGAGGGGATTTCGAGGGGTATACAGTGGTGCAGAAGTGCTCAGAGGGGTTTGGAAGGGGTTATAGGTGTTTCGAGGGGTTCAGAAGGGTTAAGATGAGTTTAGAGAGGTTTAGAGGGTTTTAGAAGGGTTCGACGGGGATTATAGAGGTTTAGAGAGGTTCAGAGGTGTTCAGAGGTGATTAGAGGGGTTCAGAGGGGTTCCGGTCGATGTAGATGGGTTAGGAGGAGTTTAGAGAGATTCCGAAGTGTCCATGGGTGTGTAGATGTGTTTAGAGGTGTTCCGATATGTTCAGAGTGG